>NC_036858.1:13268294-13269815 GCF_002910315.2 Salvelinus sp. IW2-2015
CACACACACACACACACACACACACACACACATACAAAGTTGATAAAACAAAGCAATAAAGTAGGCTTTGATTTAGCTAACAAAACACTTTAAATACTAGAACTGAAAAATGTGAAGAATGTTCAAAGATGAATAAATGCCTCCTTAGAGAGCTGAAAGGGTGCTTGAGGCTGTGGCTGTCTGTGGCTGTCTTTGTGCTGGACCTTGATACTGCAGAGCACAGCATCGCCTCTGGGTTCTTTTTTTGGCCAAGAGTAACATCTCTGAGTGTCTTTGAGATACTGAAGGACTAGGAAAAAGACTAGACGTCTAGACAGACCTATGGCACACAATAACACAGGTACAACCAGAACTAGTGCCCAGATGAGTGGCCCACTGATCACAGTAAAATCATCAGGTCAGGACCAACCATCCCCAGGTAAATTACCTCATGACCACCGCTACCTACAATCAATGAATTCATAACACTGCTGCACAGGTAAACCAGGAAAACACGCCATTGCCACCTCAGCAAACTGTGATCCATGATCTGACCTCACCTTCAAAGGTCTACTCTTCTATGACCCTACATTGCCTGAGTATTCCTCAGTAGCATCCGTCTACTACACCTTCCACCCCAGTGTGCCGACATGCCCCTTTTCCCACTCCCCTCTCCCCTAGCAGCAGTTCTCACCCCTGCCTCTTGCCTTACATCTTTAGATAGACAGACAGCGCCTGGCTGCTGGCAGGAGACGGTAACCATAGAAACCCCCAATCGCTGCTTTGCTTGCTTACCTGCTCTTGTATGAGCTGAAACAGAGAGCTTCTATCCATATACTGGCCAGGGAGTTGAGAGGAGCCGCCGAGGACAAGGGCATAGGGAGGAGCGAGCGGGCTGCTGCTGGTGGTGGTGGTGGGGAGAGGGATGTTGGGATGAAGTAGGAGCGGGTGCCTAAACCGAAGTGTTAGCCCCCTCCACTCCACGACGTGGCTACGTCCCCTGCTCAAAGGATGGCGAAACCCGGATAGCTTGATTCCTGGTGGCCCCTTGGTCTCCTGTTAGCGCCGTGGCTAACTAGCGTGGTAATCAGCAGCGTCTGTAGTGGTGGCAGGGTACTCTGTTGTGCCAGTGCAGTGTGGAAGGAGGCAGCCCAGCATAACAATCAAACAGCAGATCCAGCAGCTCTCATTCACTCAATCTCCTCCTCCCTACAGCACTGACTGCTCCCTCTCGCTCTCTCTTTCCTCTCTCTTCACTCACTCACACTGCACTGCCTGCATACCAATGAGGTAGAGGAGGGAGGTGGCTCCTCTCGGCCAATGAGAACCGGAGAAGGAGGAGCCACTGGCTGTAGCGCCTCTCCTCACTGCAAGGAGGGCGTCTTGGAGAGGGAGAGAGGATAAGCTCCACTGCGGCCTCAGATACGGATGCACATAGGCACATCTGTAAGACAGACAGACAGACAGACAGACAGACAGACAGACAGACAGACAGACAGACAGACAGACAGACAGACAGACAGACAGACAGACAGACAGACA
>NC_036858.1:13269820-13525125 GCF_002910315.2 Salvelinus sp. IW2-2015
CAGACAGACAGACAGACAGACAGACAGACAGACAGACAGACAGACAGACAGACAGACACACACACACACACACAGAGTAATTAAACACTTAAGCTACTTATGAACAGAAGGAATATATGCATACATCTACATGCAGGCCTATCACATATTGTAACAGACAAATGTGAATAAACATCACACTCAAACACACTAGGATGCACATTGTAATTAGACTGGCGCCGGTGGGAATGGCGGCCGTTTTACAGGCTCCTGACCAATAATGCTATTTTGTGTATTTTTTTGCATTGATCTTAAAGTTTTTTTGTACATAATGTTTCCACCATCGTTTCCTGTGACCGAAAAGAGATTCTGGACATCAGAACAACAACCACTAACCTCGATTTGGACGAGGACTTCTTCTTCAATGTGTTGGATGCAAAAGACAGGACCCTAATCGCCGACACTTGTAGAAGGCGAAGACGGTGCTATAGTGGCCGGCGTGCGGGCACCATGGTGAGATGAATGAATCATCTCTACCCTCTGTTCTATTGGCGAATGTGCAATCGCTGGAAAATCAACTAGACAAGCTGCGTTCGAGACTATCCTATCAACAGGACATTAAGAACTGTAATATACTATGCTTCTCGGATTCGTAGCTGAACAAGGACATGGATAATGTAAATCTAGCTGGTTTTTCTATGCATCGGCAGGACAGAACGGTAGAGTCCAGTAAGGAAGTCTCGAGGTTCTGCTCGCCTGAGTTAGAATACCTCATGATAAGTTGTAGACCATATTATTTACCAAGAGAGTTTTCATCTGTATTTTTCGTAGCTGTCTATTTACACCACAAAACGATGCTGGCACTAAGACTGCACTCAACGAGTGGAATGGATCAAGAAAATGCTCATCCAGAGGCAGCGCTCCTAGTGGCCAGTGATTTTAATGCAGGAAAACTGAAATCCGTTTTACCTCATTTCTACCAGCATGTCACCTGTGGCACTAGAGCAGGGGTATTCAACTCTTACCCTATGAGTTCCGGAGCATGCTGGTTTTCTGTACAACCTGATAATTAATTCTACACACTGGTGTCCCAGGTCTAAATCAGTCCCTGATTAGAGGGGAACACATTGTGTGGAACTAGCTTAAAGGTCCAGATGAGTTTGAGGGAACTAGAGGGGTAAAAACTTTAGATCACCTTACTCCACACACAGAGACGCATACAAAGCTCTACCCCGCCCTCCATTTGGCAAATCGGACCTTAAGTCTATCCTCCTGAATCCTGTTTACAAGCAAAAACTCAAACAGGAAGTACCAGTGACGTGATCAATATGGAAGTGGTCCGATGAAGCAGATGCTAAGCTACAGGACTGTTTCGCTAGCACAGACTGGAATTCATCCTATGGCATTGAGGAGTCTACCACATCTTCACTGGCTTCATTAATAAGCGCATCGACGACGTTGACCCCACAGTGACCGTACGTACCCCAACCAGAAACCATGGATTACAGGCAACATCTGCACTGAGCTAAAGGCTAGAGCTGCCACTTTCAAGGAGCAGGACACAAATCCGGAAGCTTATAAGAAATCCTGCTACGCCCTCCGACAAACCATCAAACAGGCAAAGCTTCAATACAGGACTAAGATTGAATCTTACTACACCGGCTCTGACGCTCGTTGGATGTGGCAGGGCTTGCAAACTATCACTGATTACAAAGGGAAACCCAGCCGAGAGCTGCGCAGTAACACAAGCCTACCAGAAGAGCTAAATGCCTTTCGAGGCAAGCATCAGCTGTTCTGAACGACTGTATGATCACGCTCTCCGTAGACCTTTAAACAGGTTAACATTCACAAGGCCGCAGGGCCCGACGGATTACCAGGATGCTGACAAGTGTCTTCACTGACATTTTCAACCTCTCTCTGACCCAGTCTGTAATACCTGTTAAAAAAAAAACACCATACTCCCTGTGCCTAAGAACGCCAAGGTAACCTGTCTAAATGACTACCATTCAGCGTTCAACACCATAGTGCCTTCCAAGCTCATGTAACCGATGTGAAATGGCTAGCTAGTTAGCGGTGGTGCGCGCTAATAGCGTTTCAATCGGTGACGTCCCTCGCTCTGATACCTTGAAGTAGTTGTTCCCCGTGCTCTGCAAGGGCCGTGGCTTTTGTGGAGCGATGGGTAACGATGCTTTGAGGGTGACTGTTGTCGATGTGTGCAGAGGTTCCCTGGTTCGAGCCCAGGTAGGGGCGAGGAGAGGGACGGAAGCTATACTGTTACATTGGTGCAGTGACCCGGATCACTGGTTGCTGCGGAAAAGGAGGAGGTCAAAAGTGGGGTGAGTGTAACCGATGTGAAATAGCTAGCTAGTTAGCGGTGATGCGCGTTAATAGCGTTTCAATCGGGGACGTCACTCGCTCTGAGACCTTGAAGTAGTTGTTCCCCGTGCTCTGCAAGGGCCGCGGCTTTTGTGGAGCGATGGGTAATGATGCTTCGAGGGTGACTGTTGTCGATGTGTGCAGAGGTTCCCTGGTTCGAGCCCAGGTAGGAGCGAGGAGAGGGACGGAAGCTAAACTGTTTCCCTGAGATTGGACCCTGAGATTGAACACCTCCCTCTACAACTGGATCCTGGCCGCCCCCAGGTGATGAGGGTAGGCAACACAGCCGCCACGTTGAGCCTAACCCCCCCCTGGGGTGCGTGCTCAGTCCCCTCCTATACAGCCTGTTCACCCACGACTGCGTGGCCGTGTTCACCCACGACTGCGTGGCCGTTCAACACCATCATTTGGTTTGCCGATGACACGACAGCCTATAGGGAGGAGGTCAGAGACCTAGCAGTGTGGTGCCAGCACAACAACCTCTCCCTCCCGCAAGACAAAGGAGATGTAGTAGAGCGGGTCTAGAGATTCAACTTCATCTGTGTCCACATCACTAAGGACCTATCATGGTCCAAACACACCAACACAGTCATGAAGAGGGCACGACAACACATCTTCCCCCTCAGGAGGCTGAAAAGATTTGGCATGGGCCCTACAGTTCTACAGCTGCACCATGGAGAGCATCTTGACTGGCTGCATGACTGCTTGGTATGGAAACTGCTCGGCATCCGACCGCAAGGCGCTACAGAGGGTAGTGTGTACGGCACAGTACATCACTGGGGCCGAACTCCCTGCCATCCAGGACCTCTACAGTGCTTTCGGGAAGTATTCAGACCCCTTGAATTTTTACACATTTTGTTAGATTACAGCTTTATTAAAACATTTATTAAATAGTTTCTCCCCCTCATCAATCTGCACACAGTACCCGATAATGACAACGCAAAAACTGTTTTTATTATTACATTTATTGCTAATTTATTAAAAATGGAAAACTGAAACATCACATCACATCACATATTCAGACCCTTTACTCAGTACTTTGTTGAAGTACCTTTGGCAGTGATTACAGCCTCGAGTCTTCTTGGGTATGACGCTACAAGCTTGGCATACCTATATTTGGGGAGTTTTTCCCATTCTTCTCTACAGATCATCTCAAGCTCTGTCAGGTTGGATGGGGAGCGTTGCTGCACAGCTATTTTCAGGTCTCTCCAGAGTCACACAGTCCCTGCCTTTCGAAAAACATCTCCACAGCATGATGCTGCAACCACCATGCTTCACCTTAGGGATGGTGCCAGCTTTTCCTCTAGACGTGACTCTTGGCATTCAAGCCAAAGAGTTCAATTTTGGTTTCATCAGACCAGATAATCTTGTTTCTCATGGTCTGAGAGTCTTTAGGTGCCTTTTGGCAAACTCCAACTGGGCTGTCATGTGCCTTTTACTGAGGAGTGGCTTCTGTCTGGCCACTACCATAAAGGCCTGATTGGTGGAGTGCTGCAGAGATGGTTGTTCTTCTGGAAGGTTCTCCCATCTCCACAGAAGAACTCTAGAGCTCTGACCAAGACCCTTCTCCCCTGATTGCTCAGTTTGGCCAGCTCTAGGAAGAGTCTTGGTGGTTCCAAACATCTTCCATTTAAGAATGATGGAGTCCACTGTGTTCTTGGGGATCTTCAATGTTGCAGAACATTTTTTGGTACCCTTCCCCAGATCTGTGCCTCAACATAATCCTATCTCGGAGCTCTATGGACAATTACTTTGACCTCATGGCTTGGTTTTTGCTCTGACATGCACTGTCAACTGTGGGACCTTATATAGACAGGTGTGTGCCTTTCCAAATCATGTCCAATCAAGTGAATTTACCACAGGTGGACTCCAATCAAGTTGTAGAAACATCTCAAGGAGAATCAATGGAAAAAGGAGCTCAATTTCGAGTCTCATAGCAAAGGGTCTGAATAATTATGTAAATAAGGTATTTCTGTTTTTTATTTTCAATAAATTTGCAAAAGAATAAATTAAACTGTTTTTGCTTTGTCATTATGGGGTATTGTGTGTAGATTGAAGAGGGGAAAAAACGATTTAATCAATTTTAGAATAAGGCTGTAACGTAACAAAATGTGGAAAAAGTCAAGGGGTCCGAATACTTTCCGAAGACACTGTATACTAGGCCGTGTCAGAGGAAGGCCCTAAAAATTGTCAAAGACACCAGCCACCCAAGTCATAGACTTTTCTCTCTGCTATCGCACAGCAAGCAGTACTGGAGCGCCAAGTCTGTGACCAAAAGGCACCTGAACAGCTTCTACCCGCAAGCCATAAGACTGCAGAACTGTTAATCATATGGCTACCCGGACAATTTACATAGACCCCCTATATTATTTATTTATCTTAATTGTTTTGCACGGACTCCCTTACACTGGCTCTATGCAAACTCACTAGACTAACCAGACAATAACACATACTACATTAACACTTACTACACTGACACTCCAACACATACACGATTATTAACGCAACACACACACACTTCACATATGCTGCTGCTACTCTGTATATTATATATCCTGATTGCCTAGTCACTTTTACCCCTTCGTGCATACTGTATTACCTCAATTACCTCAACTACCTCATACCCCTGCACATTGACTCAGTACTGGTACTCCTTGTATATAGCCTCGTTATTGTTTTTATTGTGTTACTATTTCCTTTTTTTTGTTGCAAATACTTGTCTTACTTTTTAACTTTGCACTGTTGTGAATGGGCTCGTAAGTACGCATTTCACTGTAAAGTCTACACCTGTTGTATTCGACGCATGTGACCAATACCATTTGATTTGACATCATAGCACATGCAATCGGACACACACACTCACAAACAGGCATGCATAACTGAGAGAGAGTTTGGAAGGCATACCGAATCCACCCTCCGTGGTAACACGCAAATTAATACCACTGCAATAACACTTCGGCAGAAATACCTGGCGTACAATAGATCCTTATAAGTAATACCAGTACAAAGCCTTTTTTATGTTAATCCCATGCATAATGAATGTGAATGACAAAGAGACCGCTGTATGGGGGCCTGAACATAAGGGTCAGAACATCAGATTGATGAATGGCGACTCGTAACCCCATGTGTGGACAGCCGTGGTAGGAGCAGTGCTATTACCAGACCTATTTCAGATGGAGCTCCCCTTAGCAGAAAACACATTATTATTCACGAATGCATAAATCATAATCACTTATTTTAAGGACAATGAGGATGGCTGGGGATACAGTAAATCCTGCCTTATGAAGTGAATTGGTGTATTAGTGTCCAATTGAACGCTGTGGTAAGGCTGCTGTGGCTCATTTATGACCTGCTGGTGTATGAGGTCATCAATGTGTGACAACAATAAGCTATGATCCCCTCTCCGTCCCCAGTCCAGTGCCAACTCTCAGCTCCTATGGTGCTCTGCTCTGCCTCTGGCCCAGTGACAAGACAGAGACTCTCTCTCGCTCTCTCTCTCTCTCTGTTTGTCTCGTAATTGTACCACACACTGTGACTCTCCAGCTCTTGGTAAATAACATTCAGACTAAAGACCTCATCTTAGACAACATCAATATCCAGACCTCATTAACACAGTGAATCGTGCCCACAGGTATGACCGGAAAGCTGTCGACTTCAGGAAGGGGAGCCCAAAGGGACAAATAAAGGACAAATGAAGATGTGAAGAAGGCAGGAACGTCCTGGGATGAAGCCAAGAAAACTACCCAGAACAAGGTTCGCTGGAGATGCACTGTTGAGACCTTTTGCACCACAACAAACTCAAACGAATACGTCAAGTCAGGAACTGGAGAGCAGTTACAGTATGGTGAAATGTAGCCAGATCATTCAGGTCAGACATGACGCCCCGATGACCTCCCACCAACGCCACTCTCCTGTCAGTGAGAGATGGAGTGGTCTCTGTCGGGTGTTCCCCTGGGTGGGCTCACACACCTGCACTCTTAGCACTGTCTGACTGGACGTTTTCCTAATGAGGGGAGCCTACTAATCTTGGTTGAATGACACAGTCCCACACTCTCCAGGCAGATGAATGTACAGTGCCTTCACAAAGTATTCATACCCATTGACTTATTCCAGATTTTGCTGTGTCACAGCCTGAATTCATAATGGATTGAATAAAAAACGTTTTATGTTTTTAGAAATGTAAAAAAAAATATTGAAAATTAAACACCCCTGAGTCAATACATGTTAGAATAACCTTTGGCATCAATTACAGCTGTGAGTATTTCTGGGTAAGTCTCTAAGAGCTTTGCACACCTGAATTGTACAATATTTGCACATGGTGGTTGATCATGCTAGACAGCCATGTTTAAGTCTTACCATAGATTTCCAAGCAGATTTAATTAAAAACTGTAACTAGGCCACTCAGGAACATTTAATGTCTTCTTGGTAAGCAACTCCAGTGTATTTTTGGCCTTGAGTTTTAGGTTATTGTCCTGCTGAAAGGTGCATTTATCTCCTAGCAATGTTCCCTACTTTTTTTTGCGGCACTGAGCAAATTTCAGGTCTGCTGAGAGCAAACTTGAAAGTTGTGAAAATTCTGTACAACTTCCAGCGTGCGTTTACTGTGAACACTGAGGCTGTACCGGCTTTAAGTTAAAGTTTTAACAGTGGCCAAGTAGGCTACTGTGGCTATTTGATCATAATGTAGGACTACCAGAGTGGCCTACCATCAAAGACAATGGAGAAAATGCATCCCACAACATTTTAACATGGAAATAGCTGTCCTGTCATTCCACCTACAGTAGCAGCCAGTGTGTGGTGTTCAACATTGGCCTACATTGTCACGACTTCAACCGAGGCAGGCTCTCCTTCCCGTTCGGGTGGCGCTCGGCGGTCGTCGTCACCGGCCTACTAGCTGCCACTGACTCTTTTTCCTCCCCCTCCTTATGTGTTGATTTGTATCACCTGTGTTTAGTTAATTGTTTATTAGTGTGGCTTTATTAGTCAGCCAGCCCGTACGCTTCTTTGTGCGGGATTGTTACATTGTAGCTTTTTGGATTTCGGGAGTGGAGATTATTATTGTGGACTGGGTTTGTTTATCGTGTCGTTGGACCGTTGTGTGACACCCAGTACGTCCGTGTTGGACATTTTGTTTGCCAGTTGGGTATTAAAGACTCAACATATTGAAGCTCCGCTGTTCCTGCGTCTGACTTCGCACCTCCCCGACACCCAGGTCGTTACATACATTCCATGAAACTTAAAAAAAAAAACATACAGGGCTTGACATGAACCTGTTTATCCACTTGTCCTTCAGACAAAGACGTGACTGAAAATGTTGTTGTTTTGTTTGATGCAATAAACCACTTTACAAAATAAAATGCATTATTATTCCCATTCTATTACTACAGAGAATCAGACAAATTATGCTACCCTCTGCCTACTGGCTACTTAGCTTATTCAAGCATGTCTCAAAATAAAACACTGTCCCTTTAAGACATAAAAGCTCATTACCTGACTTGCTTTTCAAAGATGTCTAGAAATGTACACGTTTTGTGCTCTTGTAGGAAGTAACCACTCCCCTATTGCTGACTACAAATGATCTATAACTGGATTAATAACTCAATAACTAGCAAAGGATATGAACAAAATGTGCACAAGTGGCTACATGCAGCTTTTGCTTTGATCTCAAAACAAGCGCATCTACTCACAACCACAGCTGTAAACACAGTCCAGTTCAAAGTAAATGGCACATATCCATATATGGCAATGGTCTATTTGCAGATAGGCCTACTGCAGCTCTGTATGGCTAAGCCGCACTGGTCTGTGTTGAGTACGGGCTGAGTTGTGCGCAATAGAATCCTACTCCGATGCGAAGTTCAATCCTGTGTTTCTCTCCAGTGGGCTGATATTTCTTCTGCAAGGCAGTCTCCAGGCCGCTGAGTGCCGCGCATGCACGTAACTTAGAGGGAACACTGTCTCCCAGTGTCTGTTGGAAAGCAGACTGAACCAGGTTTTCCTCTATGATTTTTTCCTTGGCTTAGCTCTATTCCATTTATTTTTATTCTAAAAAACTCCCTAGTGCTTGCCGATGACAAGCATACCCATAACACGATGCAGCCATGCTTGAAAATTTGAAGAGTGGTACTCAGTGATGTGTTATGTTGGATTTGCCATAAACATAACACTTTGTATTCAGGACATAACGTTAATTTCTTCTGCAAATTTTTTGCAGTTTTACTTTAGTACCTTATTGCAAACAGGATTCATCTTTTGGAATATTTTTATTCTGTACAGTCTTCCTTCTTTTCACTCTGTCATTTAGGTTAGTATTGTGGTGTAACTATGTTGCTGATCCATCCTCAGTTTTGATCCATCACAGCCATTAAACCCTGTTTAAAATTCACCATTTGCCTCATGGTTAAATCTCTGTGCGGTTTCCTTCCTCTCTGGCAACTGAGTTAGGAAGGATGCATGTTTCTTTGTAGTGACTGGGTGTATTGATAAACCATCCAAAGTGTAATTAATAACTTTATTTCGCCAATGTGACTGTGGTCTTTTTGTTGTCACGGCCTTATTGTATATTAAGGTGGCGTATTAATTAATGGGTTATAGAGCAAACAACGCAAATATCACAACATAGGTTGTAATATGGCTTTTTTACTGGCTTGGATTGGCTTTCTCAGTGATATTACCCACACACCGCTACTGGTTAAATAGAACATGTGCTTTCTCTGGTCTTGGCACGTGCGTTCTATCCAACAGCTGGCAAATACAATGCAGGTAGGCTGTGCGGGTAGGCTAGTCGACATGATGAGATTATTATGGATATTATGTTTATTTGTCAAACGGCAGTCAAGCTCATCATGTCACCAGAATTAGACCATCAATATTTATTGGGAAGGAGCATCAAGATCACTGTGCACTTTCACCACCCTGTGAAGTTCATCACCATTTATTTCTTCTGTAGCCTAATAAACTGAATGGTTTCTCTGGTCGTAGTGGGAGGACCACACACCATCATTGTGTGACTCCAAGTTTAAACGTCGATATAATGGTTATTATATCAGTATTTGCGCATGGCGTTTCCACTGCTATTTCTTGCATTAATTAACTTTACCAACCCAAATGATCACACCATGTCGAACGAACAAATTATCTGTCGGCATTTATGAAGTGGTACCGAAACTTCCCGTTTCCATCACAGATTTCGTGTTTTTTTTTTTTTTTTACATGGTATGATTGTACATGTATAAAAAGTGTGGATGGAAACGTGGTTAATTTAAAGTAATCTTTCAATCTGGCCTTGAGACAAATATTTATCCTATAAAACAACTGTGGGAGCACTCACTTGAGTTTGAGTTTGACTTAAGCCCCCCATGTTGTTCTATTCACCTCGATAGAAAGACCAAACACAACCAGTTAGTTTTGTCTTTAACAAGGACGTCAGAGGCCCGGGGGAGAATAACGAGGCCTTTCAGGCAGAGAGGAACACACGTTAATTAGACCGCCAGTCAGCCTGCACTCTGTTAACAGGCTTAATGACCCTAATGTCCGTAAGGCAGCTTATCATGGTGTGTTTCCATAGAATGGATGTCTAAGTTTAAACGTGTGCGGCCTGCACTAAAGCAGGTCTTTATCCAGTGTGTGTGTGTGTGTATGTGTGACCCCATATAGCAAGAGTGTCTTCATTAGCATATACAAGCCTATAAGTGTTAGTGTGGGTGGGTGGATGTATGGATGAGCATTTTTCTATCAGGTTGTTCTTCATTAGAGTGTGTGTACAGTGTATCTATTACACAGTTCCGCCTTCATTAGAGTAATATAAATACTGTATGTGTGTGTGTGTGTGTGTGTCCATCACCGTGGATCCTTCTCTTCATTAGAGTAATGTGCTGGCCTGTGACTCAGCCCTCCTCTAGTCTCTCTGAGAGGGCGGAAGGGTACAGATTATACAAAGAGACCAACAACCAGTAATTATTTTACATAACATTTGCACCATTAAAGAGCTGAGGGTCTCAGTGAAGGAGAGGGACAAGGAGATAGGGAGAAGGAGAGAGTGAATGAGAGAGAGAAATACTGTGGATGGATGGATGGATGGATGGATGGATGGATGGATGGATGGATACAGTGGGGAGAACAAGTATTTGATACACTGCCGATTTTGCAGGTTTTCCTACTTACAAAGCATGTAGAGGTCTGTAATTTTTATCATAGGTACACTTCAACTGTGAGAGACGGAATCTAAAACAAAAATCCAGAAAATCACATTGTATGATTTTTAAGTAATTAATTTGCATTTTATTGCATGACATAAGTATTTGATACATCAGAAAAGCAGAACTTAATATTTGGTACAGAAACCTTTGTTTGCAATTACAGAGTTCATACGTTTCCTGTAGTTCTTGACCAGGTTTGCACACACTGCAGCAGGGATTCTGGCCCACTCCTCCATACAGACCTTCTCCAGATCCTTCAGGTTTCGGGGCTGTCGCTGGGCAATACGTACTTTGGATTGGTATCAAATAATTCAGCTGTGTATCAAATACTCTCCCCACTGTATATAGATACATATATTTACATTTAAGTCATTTAGCAGACGCTCTTATCCAGAGGATATAGAGGAGAGAAAGATAAAGAACTTGAACACAATCAACAAGGCCTTTGCAATTGCTGCTGAAAAGAGCTGGATAGTCAATGTATTAGGAAAGAGTAGTCATGAACGAAATAAAAACGTAGAAATGGAGTGAAAAGCGAAGGTATTTTATTAACTTGTCCAATAAGAAACGCTATGTTTTCCATTGCAAAATGTTTTGCAGCTAACAGGCCCCGAGATTAAGGTACAAGCTGGTTTTGGGATCACTCTCTCTGGGGTAAAGTCATCAGAGCTGAATGATGGGAATTAAGATAGATGATGCCTGACCCTCTCGCTTTCAGATGCCCGGCGATGGTTAATGTGCAGTGGGGGGAATCACCCGTGTGATGAAAATGACAGCCGAATGAATCGGGTCAGTGACTGACACAGTTTTAGTCCAAAAGTGCCCTATTTTATGCAATCTTTAGGGAGGAATAGGGAGGGAGAAAGAGGAAAAATTAAGAAAGAGAGAGGGTGCAGTAGAGGAGAGGAGTAAAACCATGGGAAAGCGAGAAAGACCAAGGGAGAGAGTGAGGGGAGAATGGAGAGGAGAAGAAGAGAGTGAAAACAAGTAAAAGAAAGTGTGAGAGAGAGAGGAAGAGTACAAACAGATATGATAGTTTGAGTTCACATTCTTACAGCATAAAATGCATTACGTGGTTATTCTTCACAGGATGAAAAAATGCTCAAGATTGATAGGTTTTGCCATCACCCAGATGCACACATGGGATCTGCATTGCTCTGCAAGATCTCTGCAATGTTGAAGTCCCAGAGGAGGTTCTGAACTGTTTAGAATATCATGCAACGTTTCGACATTTTGGTGTCAGGGCAAAGAGATTTGTTCAGTGAGTTGAATCAAGCCTCGCTCCTTTTAAGCAGTTTCCAATGATAAGGGTAAAACTAGAATAGCTGAGGTAGTGCAATAATAAACTCTTTTTTTTGTTGTTGAGTGAACAGAGTGGAGAGTACTCTAGTGTCTGGACACAACAACCAATCCAAATTCACCGTGGCAACCAGGCAATCACAGAACTGCTGTGGAAGGTTAAATATTTATCCTCAATGCCTGTTACCTAGGTTGACCAGGAAGGTCCAAAACCACTGAATTGGTCTGTGTGTTTGATTAATACTGCCTGCAGCAGTAGCGTGTATCATAGATGCCAAGGGAAGCCATGCTTCCCCATAAAATTGACCAAGAAAAAAATATAAAATAAGTTATTGTCTCTCTGTGTTTCATAATTTTCCTTCATTTCGCAAGAGGCTGAATGTATCTCGCGGAGAAATCATCCGAGCGAGTGAAACAGCGCCCCTCTGTCTCTGTATGTGTAGCCCATCTATCTGATGCTGTCTGGTCAAAAAGAGTATGGTACTGTTGCCGCCCAAAGCATTGACTAGGAGCATTTGGCCTCCCTTGACAAAGCATAGCTGATTTGATGATGTTGAAATGTTTAAGTTGAAATGGTGCAGGAATAGAAGAGGCAGCTCCTGTTTTTTTGCGACTTGTGGTAACTCTCCGGTGTTCTAAATAAATAGTTTTCCTAAAATTTCAGAAACATTAACTTGATTGACCATGGTGTAGACAGGTCATGTAACTGTCTGTTACATGAAATATGCTTTGTGGACTCGACAACAGATGTTGCTATCCAGTTTTGTATTGAAACAAAGGCGTGGTTGAATTTATTCTGTCAATGTCTTGTTATTGTCTCGGCCTTAGGCCAATATATCATAAAAATATATATATATAATAAAAAAATAAAAATATCACGGTGGCAAGGCATATGAACTAACAGTTATAGAACAAACAACGCAATTATCAAAAACATAGGTTGCAAAATGTTTTATACATTTACCCAAGCACCCCTAATGTACTGCAGTACTAATGCTGCTTTTATCACTAGCAGAAACCTGAGCAGTTGCCCATATATTTGCGATATTACATTTTACTTTCTATCTCACATCTTTCTTCTGACACAAGATTGAAAACAAGACTGCCCTGGCGAAAAACATAGGTCGAGGTCACCCTAGACTGTAAGCTATATGTAGGCTAAGGTTAATACTGTTCTAGTGCCCCTATTAGGAGGCTGCTGCCATCTGTTGGTGAAAAGAGTTAACATCAAGGAGCAACTTCAGAGCTAAAGCCCGGGACCAAAAAGTATTTGTTTTCTTTCAAATACCTACGGTGCGTGGGCGGGGTTTGTACTTTCCCGTTGATTCCATTCTGTTAATTCAGGAAGCTATATGAATCAAGTGCACCTTAAGTATTTGAAAGAAAACAAATAGGCTGCCGCACGGCAAGAGGTGCTGGAGCGCCAAGTCTAGGTCCAAAAGGCTCCATAACAGCTTTTACCCCCAAGCCATAACACTGCTAAACAATTAACCAAACGGCTACCCGGACTATTTGCATTGTCCCCACTCCCCCTCATTTTTTAAATTAATACTACTGCTACTCACTGTTTATTATCTATGTATAGTCATTTTACCCCTACCTACAGGTACATATTACGTCAATTACCTTGACTAACCTGTACCCCCACACATTGACTCGGTACCGGTACCCCCTGTATAAAGCCTCCTTATTGCATTGTGTTACTCTAGTTTATTTAGTAAATCTTTTCTTGTTTTCTTAAAACTATTTTGTTGTTTAAGGGCTTGTAAGCAAGCATTTCACGGTAAGGTCTACTACACCTATTCGGCGCATGTGAAAAATACAATTTTATTTGATTTACTATTTCAAACCAGGTCGTGATATCTGTCAGTCAGCAACCAAGCTTTATGTTTGAAGCTTAAACAATGCTCACACATCAAGACATTGTTAGGCTCTGTGAATAACTAAGGGTTTACAAAATAATTCTGATGATAAGAATGGTTTCATAACACCTAACTACGCTCCAGTGAAATATGATCAATATATCTAACCTCAAAACCAAATCAGCGCTGAAAGAGGTAGCTAGGATACATCTAGATGACCAACAGAGAAAAAGCCTTGACAGTCTTGGACCTCTGCTGCTGGTCCAAAAACAAGGTGTCCGTTGGCCACACAACTTTACTGCATTACTTTACTGAGAGCTGTAGATTATGTAGCCTTATGTTTTCAGTGCTCGTGATGTCAGCTAAAATGTACGCTGCTCTAGAAAGGAACCTGCGACACCATGAAAAGATCAAAGGCCTTTCCCAAAAACACTGTGATAGGATGGTTATAGCACGTGATCAAATTGAAAGCGGTCCTTATATATTCAATGTCGGTGTTAAACTGAAATGAAACATACTTCTGCTGACACGACATATCAACTCAAAAGCAATAAAAAGTAAGTCAATGGTTATATCCTTATCATGGATCAAAGGCATGGACTATAATAGCTAGAATAGCCTTGATCAGACTAAATCTGCTGGCTTGACTGACATCACACAGATGCTTTTCAGATAATGGGACTGTCAGGGGGGGAGGGGGCGACAGCTGTCCCAGTGGAAATAGTTACCTGCTCTAAATACTCAGCTCAGGGGGAGATGCAGTATTTAGGGGGCAGGAAGGTCGAGTGACTCACAAAGAGAGCCTTTGGCTGGTGCCCCATACAGACAAACTGCTCACTGTGTGGCGTTGTGTGTGTGTGTGCGTGCGTGCGTGCGTGCGTGTGCGTGTATGTGTGTATGCATGAGGGTTGTGCTGCAGGCGGCTGCACTTGTTCTCTGTCACCTGCTCACACAGACACACGTGTTGTCACAACTGTCAAAAGTAAACACACACAGTAACAGCATGTGTGTGAGTGGACACAGAACAACTGTGTAAGGACATAACATCAAACAAAATAGTTTTACAGTGCACCGTCAGGATAATTGATTTACTCTTTCATGTGCACTCACTTCATCTGAATGTATTCAAAAGTGACGAAACGCTACAGAGTGTCTAACTACAGTTGAGGGTCTCAGATGGAAACCTTTTCATATCACGTAGTATATGTAGATCCAATTTGCTGTATTTGTTTGCACCCTAAGACAATGGTTCCATGGCAACCATCCATATTAAACACACAAGACTTGAGCAACATGGAGATTTACATTTCCCATAATACTTTGAGACTGTGGCACCGCATGCCAGATCCAGAGAGGGTTTAATAAAAGGCTAAAATTACTATTTGGCAAAGGGATACATTTAGATGTAACTAAGACTAAGAATTTCTGACACTATGCTTTAGTTCTCCTCTAAGAATATATTGACGTATATGTGCAAACTTAGACCTCACTTGCCTATACTTCTTAAAGTATTGTAAACTACCTCACTTGCCTATACTTCTTAAAGTATTGTAAACTACCTGACTTGCCTATACTTCTTAAAGTATTGTGAACTTTGATTTCTGAATATGCAAGCTTTGAAATATGTAATTATTATTATAGCCCTACAGGATATGCGCATGACAGGGAGTTGTCATACGAAAAATGCTGAATAACAATTGTGTTTTCTTAACAGTCAATTGTGTTCTTATCATTAGGCTGCACTGTCCTCAAAAGTTAATTGTTAATAAGTTAATAAGTTATTGATTGCCTACGCCTGTCATAATAATTATTGATAAAAAATAATAATTAATAACAAACAATAATGTATAATTATGTTACTTATTATTACTAATTCCATAATTCTAACAACCATCACCATCATTAATCAATAATTGTACATTTCCTACATCTAACAATCACAACACACCTTACATCAGAAACAGGAGCAAAACACCCAAATATGGCACTATTATGCAATGATTGCGAGGTGTTACAAATGGCTGTAGATCATGCACAGATTCAAGTGAGGGTATGTTTACAGTAGCCATAAGTCAATTAATTTACAAACCCTACAGTTGGCGCATTGACTACTGATTCATTATGGTCTTCAAATAATCTAAGAATAATGCGATGGATTCTGTTGACCCAACAGGCCGTCCGTCCATTGTTAAAGACGTCCCTCTGTTGGTGAAAGGAGGGAGTGGCCTTGTAGCGCGAGAAGTGCGTTTGGGTGCTGTTTTCAGCACCAAACCCTAGGCACAACCCCCGACGGAAGAACTACCCTTCTTCTGACACTTTTGAGTGTTCTGTGACCATAATGACCCACTAGAAAATTGACAAAAATATCGATTAAGGAGGCCATGAACGTCCGAAAGAGGTCGACCACTACTGCTCTCAAATTGTCGGCACTCGTCAGCGTGAATACGAATTTTCACTACATACCGAACGACAGTGCGCGCGCATTCATTCGTTCATTTAGCGCGCTCCCTTATGAACACTCACTCCTTCACCCACTAACAAACACATACTGTCGCAGACGCACTTATAGGCTACTCATCTGAGAGAGGGAGGAGAGAAAGGGTCAGAGCGAGAGCATACAGCAAAACTGTTTTGGTCCGTCTTTGTGCAGTCTATTCCATAAGATTTTGAATACATTTTTCATACGATTTTGAATCCATACGCTATGATGACTAATAGGCTATTGGCATAACTAGGTATCCTACGACTTGAATAATGGTCAAAATTGGAAACATCACCTGCTACAATTAGCCTAAACCTGCTTGACAGTGTTATGTGACGTTATGGACCAACTGCAAAGAATGACATAAAAAGTTGTGATTAATATATATATATATATATATCAGGAAAAATAGTACGTCACAATTACTTTATTAAAAACAGTCATAAAGGCCTAATAGCAGAAAATGAATTAAAAAATAATATGACTTTTACTAAGGGATCCAAGATGGCGTTTGGGCTACAGGGAAAAAATATCAGATGAAAATCTGAAATAAAAACAAACAATTGCAATGTTTCCTGTTGTAACAAATGTAGCCTGTATCACTGCGCATTAAACATTTATAGCAGTGGGAAATATGTGTTGATCCACGCATAGTCATGTCGTTCAGTCGACGGTCCTATAGACTACCAGCCACTGAACAAAAGAATGTCATCAATGCGCCCTATGTTAAATGATAGGTTTAGTTTTGTGTAGATAGTAGTCACTCCACTTGAGCGAATACCACGTCAAATATCAGATAATCATGTTTCTTTGATGAAAATGTGGACAGATTCCGTGAATTATTATCAGAGAAGCAGATCTTTGGAGGTGTTGGCAACTTTCCTGACAATGGAGCACAGTCGCAAGAAGCATAGTGCCAGTTTGTTTATTCCCAATTCTGCCTTAAAACATCAAAGAAATGAAACGTAACCATTCCACTAAAGCCTATATAAATCTATATTAACATCAGATGCTTTACCCATACATCAGATATTCTGTCATTTATTTATAGGAGGTTTAACAGTAAATAATCTCGACCACGTCACTCAAAGTCAATGGCCGGACTGTGTTAGTTCGAAAATTATATCGGTGTATTAAAAGCAAAAACGAGCTGTTGCACGGGTCAAACCACGTGCATTCGTTAAAGTATTGATTCATTTTCATTATGCATTCGTCATTTGTCTCGTCGGTTCTGTCTGTTTGGGTCAATTTAATAGGAATTCTTCAATATTGATAACAACGCGCAGTGCTTCGGGTAGGTTTTCATGAAATAAAAGTTTATCGGTCAGCGAATTCTATAAAAATATGAATATGCCCGTAAAGCCCAAAGTGTCTACTTTCAAGCCAGTCGATTTTGTAGACATATGCAATTCAATACTTTTTAAATTTAGCAAGAGTTCGAGGATGAAGAAACACAAACGGGACTACGTGAGTTCCATGGAGCCTGCTGGATCAGCTGCTGGCGGTTGGTGTTCTCAATCACGTCCGCGCTTACGCTTCATAAAGTCAGAGGAACGTTTGTAGAATAAGATGCCTTAATAGAAAATCAGCTGTGACGCGCCATCGTGTGTGGCAAATTTACATTAACTTATATGTTAATAGCAAACCCGGACCTTTCCAGGACTATTACAAGTTAGGAAATATTTATTTAGCAGCTTTTGACGTTTTCTGACAGACGGGAATACTTGAACTGAACCCGCATATTCTCACAGAATTCAACAACTCTCACGAGTCAACTATGGCAGAGACGGCGGCAGCTCCAGCCCCAAAGGCAAAAAAGGCGAAGGCACCCAAGAAACCTGCTTCACACCCGAAATACTCTGATATGATTAAGGCAGCCGTCCATGCAGACAAAAGCCGTGGAGGTGCGTCCAGACAATCTGTCCAGAAGTACATCAAAAGCCACTACAAGGTGGGGGACAATGCCGATTCTCAGATTAAGCTGTCCCTGAAGAGGATGGTGAGTGAAGGGGTCCTGCGCCACACCAAAGGCATCGGCGCGTCAGGCTCCTTCAAACTGGCTAAAGCAGAGGACACCAAAAAGGCACCTAAAGTTAAAGCCGTTGTGAAAGCAAAGAAGTCGCCTGTTAAAGCCGCCAAGCCCAAGAAGGTTGCAAAGCCCAAGAAGGTGGCCAAATCACCAGCAAAAGCAAAGAAAGCAAAAGTGGCAGTGAAGAAAGTGAAAAAGTCCCCGAAGAAAGCGGCACCAAAGCCCAAGAAAGTAGCAAAGAAAACCAAGGTGGCCAAGCCAGCCAAGGCAACGAAATCCAAGAAGGCCAAAGCTGCGAAACCCAAACCCAAGGCCGCAGCCAAGAAAGCCGCAAAGAAGAAGTAAATGGACATTTCAGAGAGACTTATTATAATAAAAGTCACTGTAAATACTTTGAGGAAATGTTTTTCGTATATGTAATATTATTTTTGTATGGTCTCATGCGAACTTATACGTTTTTACCTATTGTTTTCCACTCCATTGATGCTGTAAAAGAGGGTCTGGAATTAAATTGTTGGTGTGTGACAGCATTAATTGTTGGGCTACTATGTACGCTATTAATCCCCTGTGATCTTTGGAAACCTGTAGCATATGGACCTGTTAGAAAATATATGTGACACTAATCTGGAATTATTATTGTTTAGGCTATTGGAACAAGTGAATAGTTATTGTTCTCTTTGCACGAGGTCATTCTGAAAACACACGTTTCAATAGCGAGCATTGTTAAACTATACAATGTATAGAACTGTGTAGGCAATGGACGTCAGCAAGATTTTTAAGTGATGCGTAATGGCTCCAAATGCGGACTCTATGCTACTACTTTGTAAACCAACCATGTTCAATTAATTAATGCTACTACTTTGAAAACCAACCATGTTCAATTAATTAAGTATATTTGTAATACACTGCGGACTATGTATTGCATTACTTTTGAAACTGTTTATAATACAATAAACTTTTCTCATCGAAATATGTGTCACAACTTCACGCGCATTTTAAGCATGCGTAGGCGTACATGTCTAAACTACCGTTCGCAACACTTATTTGAATGAATTGCACAGATTACGTAATCGAGGGGCTATTGACGAATGAAACAATTATTAACTAAATTCTACGCATATAAAACGAGTCAAAAGGAGAGCTTCCTTGACATCTGCAACCAGCTGAAAATGTTCGACTCGTATGAAGTTATGAGCCCCGGTATCCAAATTGGTAACATAATGAATAAATGTTTTATGTGGTTTATGCGGTTTGACTGAAACTATTAGCTACCGTAGACCTAAAAATGTCATATATGATTGAATTACCTAGAATTGGGGTCATTGAAAGCCCACTTCAAGGCTTTTTCTTTTATTGACCAGATGTAGGCCTACGCTACAGTTAGGACATCACGTCTGAAGACAAAAACAGACATCAACCAACACTACAACCATACATAACACTACCTACACAAACTGACGAAGCTATTACAGTTTCAGAACATGTACCTATCAATTACCAACAAATGGCGGAGTATTAAAAAAAACAGTGTTGTTAAATAAACGACTTGTCATTTATGTTCTCAAGGTACACCTTTCAAGAAAGTACATTTTCCAAATCCTGAACCAAGCCCATAGCCCGAACTAAAGGTCAGGAACTGAGTCGAGCTAAAGAAGCATCCTTCGCTAATTTCCTTGTATCATTTCTCTGTAATGTAGGCCTAAACTATAGGTGAAGCAACATTATTTGTTGAGCGGAGCATCTGTTTTAAGCCATCGCTTTTTTCTGTCCTACTGTACAGTGCAGATGGGATTTGGACAAGGAAAGGATGCCACCCCTAAAGAAAACAGTTTTTTTCTACCTGAAGTTAACTCGATACTTCCATCTCCTGGTCGCTCTCCATATTTTCATGCGGTTTTCAGTGCAGCAGTTAAAATGTTTCTAAAAGGACAAGAATATTCAAACGTTCTTTTCTTCAAAGTAGTATAGCATTTATTTTCTATTACTTTTGAACTTTAAACATCAATATTTCAGTTATTCAGCCATGCTACTTACTGCTTGTAAAAAAGGAAAAACTCTTGGTTGGCCTGGTAGGCCTATCCTACCATTTCAACTTTACAGCTGCCTGTGGCCAAGTGAACAGCTATTTTGCGTTCAGTAGTTCTTCATGGCAAATATGCCCTGGGGTTGAGACAGGAGTTCATTCCAAATATAAAATACACTGCTCAAAAAATAAAGGGAACACTTAAACAACACAATGTAACTCCAAGTCAATCACACTTCTGTGAAATCAAACTGTCCACTTAGGAAGCAACACTGATTGACAATAAATTTCACATGCTGTTGTGCAAATGGAATAGACAAAAGGTGGAAATTATAGGCAATTAGCAAGACACCCCCAATAAAGGAGTGGTTCTGCAGGTGGTGACCACAGACCACTTCTCAGTTCCTATGCTTCCTGGGGCTGATGTTTTGGTCACTTTTGATGCTGGTGGTGCTTTCACTTAGTGGTAGCATGAGACGGAGTCTACAACCCACACAAGTGGCTCAGGTAGTGCAGCTCATCCAGGATGGCACATCAATGCGAGCGCTACCTCCGCTTCTTGCACAAAGGCGGAGGTAACGGTCCTGCTGCTGGGTTGTTGCCCTCCTACGGCCTCCTCCACGTCTCCTGATGTACTGGCCTGTCTCCTGGTAGCGCCTCCATGCTCTGGACACTACGCTGACAGACACAGCAAACCTTCTTGCCACAGCTCGCATGATGTGCCATCCTGGATGAGCTGCACTACCTGAGCCACTTTGTGTGGTTGTAGACTCCGTCTCATGCTACCACTAGAGTGAAAGCACCGCCAGCATTCAAAAGTGACCAAAACATCAGCCAGGAAGCATAGGAACTGAGAAGTGGTCTGTGGTCACCACCTGCAGAACCACTCCTTTATTGGGGGTGTCTTGCTAATTGCCTATAATTTCCACCTMTTGTRTATTCCATTTGCACAACAGCATGTGAAATMTATTGTCAATCAGTGTTGCTTCCTAAGTGGACAGTTTGATTTCACAGAAGTGTGATTGACTTGGAGTTACATTGTGTTGTTTAAGTGTTCCCTTTATTTTGTTGAGCAGTGTATGTTTTAAAAGGTTGCCGTTTTTCACATTCCAAATATAAAATATGTTTTAAAAGGTTGCCGTTTTTGAATTTGTGAATGTTTTTGGTCACAATATAGTGACATGCCCATATATTATTCTTAACCGCAAAGTTGTCTAATTAAATTCAGAGGATGCCAACTGCTCACGTGCGAAAGAGTTCGAAAAAAATAGGTAAATAAGCAGAGGGCATCTCAGAAACTATTATTTTTTAAAGAGTTCTGATAGCATAACTAGTCACACCATTCTGTTAGGCTATACCTTTTACCATATTGTCAATGCATTTATGTAAAACCTGTATCATTTTATGTGGAGTTCTGCACAAAATCTATTTGATATTTAATCATTTGCCTTTGGGCCCTCACATTAAGCACACATTGAACCAGTGCACACTAGTGGTGTGTATTAATGGATTCAAAGGGAAGCCAGGCTTCCCAAAGAAATGGACAAATAAATAACAAAATAATTAATATTTTGTCTCTCTGTGTTTCATAATGTTCCGGCTGAATGGATCTCACAGGACAAAGCATTCGAGCGACATATTGCCCCTCTGTCTCTATGTGTATGCCATCTACAGTTGAAGTCGGAAGTTTACATACACTTAGGTTGGAGTCATTAAAACTCGTTTTTCAACAACTCCACAAATTCCTTGTTAACAAACTATAGTTTTGGCAAGTCGGTTAGGACATCTACATTAATTTTTCCAACAATTGTTTCCAGACAGATCACAATTCCAGTGGGTCAGAAGTTTACATACACTAAGTTGACTGTGCCTTTAAACAGCTTGGAAAATTCCAGAAAATGTTGTAATGGCTTTAGAAGATTCTGATAGGCTAATTGACATAATTTGAGTCAATTGGAGGTGTACCTGTGGATGTATTTCAAGGCCTACCTTCAAACTCAATGCCTCTTTGCTTGACATCATGGGAAAATCAAAAGAAATCAGCCAAGACCTCAGAAAAAAATGGTAGACCTACACAAGTCTGGTTCATCTTTGGGAGCAATTTCCAAACGCCTGAAGGTACCACGTTCATCTGTACAAACAATAGTACGCAAGTATAAACACCATGGGACCACGCAGCCGTGATACCGCTTAGGAAGGAGATAAGTTCTGTCTCCTAGAGATGAACGTACTTTGGTGTGAAAAGTGCAAATCAATCCAAAATCAATCCCAGACAACAGCAAAGGACCTTATGAAGATGCTGGAGGAAACGGGTACAAAAGTATCTATATCCACAGTAAAACGAGTCCTATATCGACATAACCTGAAAGGCCGCTCAGCAAGGAAGAAGCCACTGCTCCAAAACCGCCATAAAAAAGCCAGACTACGGTTTGCAACTGCATATGGGGACAAAGATTGTACTTTTTGGAGAAATGTCCTCTGGTCTGATGAAACAAAAATAGAACTGTTTGGCCATAATGACCATCATTATGTTTGGAGGAAAAAGGGGGATGCTTGTGTAACGGATGTGAAATGGCTAGCTAGTTAGCGGGTACGCGCTAATAGCGTTTCAATCAGTTACGTCACTTGCTCTGAAACCTAGAAGTAGCATTGCCCCTTGCTCTGCAAGGGCCGCGGCTTTTGTGGAGCGATGGGTAACGACGCTTCTTGGGTGACTGTTGTTTATGTGTGCAGAAGGTCCCTGGTTCGCGCCCGGGTATGGGCGAGGGGACGGTTTAAAGTTATACTGTTACACTTGCAAGCCGAAGAACACCATCCCGACCGTGAAGCACGGGGGTGGCAGCATCATGTAGTGGGGGTGGTTTGCTGCAGGAGGGACTGGTGCACTTCACAAAATAGATGGCATCATGAGGAGGGAACATTATGTGGATATATTGAAGCAACATCTCAAGACATCAGTCAGGAAGTTAAAGCTTGGTTGCAAATGGGTCTTCCAAATGGACAATGACCCCAAGCATACTTCCAAAGTTGTGGGAAAATGGATCAAGGACAACAAAGTCAAGGTATTGGAGTGGCCATCACAAAGCCCTGACCTCAATCCCATAGAAAATTTGTGGGCAGAACTGAAAAAGTGTGTGCGAAGCAATAAGGCCTACAAACCTGACTCAATTACACAAGCTCTGTCAGGAGGAATGGGCCAAAATTCATCCAACTTATTGTGGGAAGCTTGTGGAAGGCTACCTGAAATGTTTGACCCAAGTTAAACAATTTAAAGGCAATGTTTCCAAATACTAATTGGGTCTTTGTAAACTTCTGACCCACTGGGAATGTGATTAAAGAAATAAAAGCTGAAATAAATAATTCTCTCTACTATTATTCTGACATTCCACATTCTTAAAATAATGTGGTGATCCTAACTGTCCTTAGACAGGGAATTGAGTGAAAAACTGATTTCAAATGTATTCGCCTAAGGTGTATGTAAACTTCCGACTTCAACTGTACATGATGCTGTCTGGTCCGAACCAGTATGACATTGTTGCTGCCCATAGCACTGAACGCAAGGAAAGCATCTGGCCTCCCTTGACAAAAAAAAGTATACTAAACTGTGAATGGTCCTGGCGCACCAAAAAAAGTGACAGACTCAGCGGGGATTTGGAGTCACTCCTACAAAGCCCATTGAGAGCATACATCATTGCCAGAAAAACACGAATTGTTGCATCTCGTTGTGTTGTTGTCCTCCGGTGGCTAGCTAGCTAAAATTGGCCCTTTCCTTAAATTAGCCATGGATGGAGATAAGGATTTGGACTTGTGGTTTTACTTAATTCTCCATACTGGCCAATGATTATAACGGTGATTCTGATCCAACCATTAATTCATACATTGTTGTGCTCCTGGCCGGACAGGATGGAAGTTCAATATGTTGCTAGATGTAGAAGGCTAATGTTAACTAGCTAAGGTTACCCATTATTGGAAGGTAGGCTGGCAAGCAATTAGCCAGGTAGCATAGGACAACATTTTTTAAACGTGTACTGTATGACAGTGACAGACCATTTCATCAACATGAAAGAGGATGGCATTGGCGTTTCTTTAGAAGTAGGGTGAGTTAACATGTTTTTCTACTTCACAATGTCAATTACAAAATAGCCTCCAACACTCTACTCAGCAAATTGGATGCAGTCTATCACAGTGCCACCCGTTTTGTCACCAAAGCCCCATATACTACCCACCACTGCGACCTGTATGCTCTCGTTGGCTGGCCCTAGCTTCATATTCGTTGCCAAACCCAACTCCAGGTCATCTATAAGTCTTCGCTAGGTAAAGCCCCGCCTTATCTCAGCTCACTGGTCACCATAGCAGCACCCACCCGTAGCACGCACTCCAGCAGGTATATTTCACTGGTCACCCCCAAAGCCAATTCCTTCTTTGGCCGCCTTTCCTTCCAGTTCTCTGCTGCCAATGACTGGAACGAATTGCAAGAATCACTGAAGCTGGAGTCTCATATCTCCCTCACTAACTTTAAGCACCAGCTGTCAGAGCAGCTCACAGATCACTGCACCCGTACATAGCCCATCTGTAAATAGCCCATCCAACTTCCTCATCCCCATGCTGTTATTAGTTTTGCTCCTTTGCACCCCAGGATCTCTACTTGCACATTCATCTTCTGCACATCTATCACTGCAGTGTTTAATTGCTAAATTGTAATTATTTCACCACTATGGCCTATTTATTGCCTTACCTCCCTTATCTTACCTCATTTGCACACACTGTATGTAGACTTTTTTTCCTATTGTGTTATTGACTGTATGTTTGTTTATTCCATGTGTAACTCTGTGTTGTTGTTTGTGTCACACTGCTTTGCTTTATCTTGGCCAGGTCGCAGTTGTAACTGAGA
The DNA here is from genome assembly GCF_002910315.2 of Salvelinus sp. IW2-2015. Classification (NCBI taxonomy): domain Eukaryota; kingdom Metazoa; phylum Chordata; class Actinopteri; order Salmoniformes; family Salmonidae; genus Salvelinus; species Salvelinus sp. IW2-2015. The sequence continues at coordinate 13,294,957 of NC_036858.1, forward strand.
ACTTGTTCTCAACTAGCCTACCTGGTTAAATAAAGGTGAAATAAAAAAAAATATATTTTTCTATGTTTTTCTACTTGCATTTCTACTTACACACACAGAAATCATAACCATGGACAGCCACATATTTAGCTTATGTTGATTGGACTAAATTGTTTTTGGTATATTTTAGTTGTCACTGTCTTAAGACTTAGCAGAGTTGATTTGATGATGTCGAAATGTTGAAGTTCAAATGGTGCTGGAATAGCGGAGGCACCTCCTGTTTGCTTTGTAACTTTCGGTAACTCTCTGGGGTTCTAAATCAATAGTCGCTTAGTGGTCCGAATATGTCAGAAACATTAACTTGCTTGACCATGCAACTGTCTGTTGCTGTACATGCAATATGCTTTGTGGACGTCACTGGACAGAGGTTGTTATCCGGTTTTGTGATAAAACAAAAGGTGTGATTGAATTTATTCTACCACTGTCTTATTATCTCTGCCTTTTTGGGGGGGGGGGGGGGGGGGGGGGGGGGGTTGGCTTCCACAGTGATTTTACTCACGCACCAACAACACACTCTAATACTCAAACAGTCTGACAGTCAAGGATATAAGTTTGGCAAAGCAGTAAACAATCCTTGTTTTGTTTTATTCAGCATTTCACTTCAGTTGTTTTGATATCACTTTCAATCAATAAGATCCACATAACTTTTTCTGTGGCAATAGCAGGTCCCCAACTAAAATAACCCACCAATAAAAATTTGTGATTCCCATATTAAAAAAAGAAAAAGAAAAAAATACGTTTTTTTCAATTATACAATCAAAATCTTGACACACAGGTCCATGTAAGCACACATGCAAATATACATGTGCACCCACCCACACACATGGCTGATTTAGCAGAAATAACATTTGGGGCCTAAATTCCTATTTGTGGTGAATGCACATAAAAGCCAAGACTAGTGGAGGCAGATAATTTCCTTATAATGATCATTCAAAGCGTTAATTTGCACGGGGCAGGATTTAGTCTTAATACCATAAAATAAAAATGATTCGGCTGTTTTAACATGACTGATTACTTTGAGTAAGGAGGATGCATTACAGAGTTTAGTGTTTCTTTTTCATCAATCTAATACAATAGTCACTTCTCTCAACAAGACATTGCTTCCTTCTCAATTCTAATCTGGCAAGCCACAACTACTGCTATTTTGTATTATTATTTTTTACATAAATAAATGTATCTAGTTAATTTCACCCACAACTGTAGTATTGTAGCAGAAGTTAATGGAGTGATAAGCATGTATTTTACTGGAACGGTCCGTAAGAGAGAGGCTTCTGTATTTGGCAAATCAGGTCTGAAAGTCTATCTCAGTGGCTTGGTCAATGGGAAGACAAGTCTTTAGCTTCTGCAGGGGACTTCCTGTGCCCGCTCAGAGTGTATGTTGCTCGGTTACGTCCGTGCAGCAGGGTCCTCCATACCCCCCCCCCCGTGATATGGACTGTCTAAATTTGCCATTTTGGTTTCTAACCAGCACCAGACTTTTTAAAGTTTGATATGTTCTTCCAAATTGCATTATTACATTTTGAGATTCTTTTCCTTAGGAAAGACCACACATTAAAAATAAATCTATCCATTCTCCTGAACACCTTGTGGATGCATGTGGAAAAGTCTTCTTGTATCTGTATATCCTCATTTGATAAAGCAACCACATATTCTTAGCAGGTCTTGGGGGAATCGTTGCATTGCGCACAGGGAGGCTGCCTCCTTAGCCTGGATTTTGACACCATAAGGCAGAGCGAGCAAAGGTGGTCAAGAGAGGGTGAGAGATATTGTCACGCGCCTCCATTTTGACTGAGATTATTACAGTCAGTCAAGAAGACGTGACTAACTGGAGTAGACTGGAAGAGCAGAGTAAAGAAGAGGAGAGGGGAGGTTAGGGTATAAATCATGACAAAGTAAAACGTATCTGTGTTTTGTCTGTCTGGTCTAGGATGGTCTAGTGTGTCTAGGCGCTTGGTCTGGAGGATTGGTCTGGAGATTGGGGTTGTGGGAAAAAAGAGGGAAGGTGGGCTCCGGTCAGGACCCTAGTCATTTCTGTCGGGCGAAAGCTCTGTACATGGCAAAGCCTAGGACCGCGACTACTGCTGCTCCTAGCGTCACTCTCAGCCAGAAGGATGTATTGCTCATGTCGGAGCCGTTCAGGTGTCTGTGGGGGGGAGACAAAGGCGTCAATGAAAGGACATATGAAACCGCCTAGAGGTGCAGACATGAAAAAAGTGACATGATTTTCCAGTTTCTCAACACTGAATCGCAAAAACTATAGATTAAATGGCGAGTGATTGACAGAGGGACCAACAGTTTGCCAAATGTGACAGTCAGAGAACTAATACGTACGGGAACATGGCGGCCCAGGCCAGCTTGGTGTAGATGTTCTTGCTGGTGGAGTCCAGGGACAGGCCGGAGAAGGGGAGCGGCGGAGGCAGTCGGTGTTTGTAGCAGAACTCTGCCGGGGTCATCCCGTGGAGCTGTCTCACCTCGGGGAGGTCTGCTTTGGAGGCCACCATCACACAGGGAATACTGCTGTCCATGTAGTGTTGCTACAGAAAGGAGACAGATGTGGATGAAGAGGAATGGGATATGGCGAAGAGAAAGAGGATGTGGGGAAGAAAGAAAGGAGGGAGCGAAAAAGAGAAGAGTGAAACACTGAACAGATTCCTGATCATATCTGTGAAAACCAGAGAAGCTCTGAAGAAGACATGAGATGCCACACACCTTGTAGATGCTGGCACAGTAGTCGAAGGAGTGGGGGTCGCTGACATCATACATGAGACAGGCTACGTCACACACTGCGTCCGACTCCTTTAGGAACTTTGTTTCCACATCCACCTCGTAGAGCTGCCAGGGGAAGACGACAGATGGGAGGTGAGGCTAATGTACTCTACCAAAAGGTCAGGGGTCAGAGTTGAGGTCAAAGTAAAAGGTACGGAACTCACGATGAGGAACTTCTCCTGGTTGCTAACTTGAACAGTGTTTATGGTGTAGAGGGAAAATGCACCGGTGGAACACTCCTCTCTCTGAAACAAACACACCGACTGTTACTCTCATCATTAGTTGTAGCAATGCTAGTAGTTGGGGCTTTCAACATCCTTTCTCAGCTCGAACACGTATTGACAAAGTGGAATGGTTTTACAATGAAGAGTTCAAGGTGTACTACTAGTAACAAAGTACTAAACGGTTCTTCCAGGAATGTGTGATTCTGTATCGCTATTTAGTCTAAATAACAGGTCAACAACAGCGAGATAATCGTACCGCTGTGTTTCGGCCGAGGAAGGCCTGGAGGAAGGCAGACTTCCCAGTACCCCGTGGTCCGATCACCTTACATAGGAACACTGACCGCTGAGTCTGGCTCTTCTCCAGGTCCATAGCCTTCTCCCGCGTCACTGCAGAGGGACACACGCGGATAGCGCCAACACAGACACACCGAAAACACAGGGAGTACACATACACGGAAAAACAGACATATCAGGACAGGGAACCATTGATTAATATGATGGAGCGCTATCAAAGCATTTCAAACATAATCGTATTTCCCCTTGTGGGTAACGCGGGATACATTTTGAATCTGATCTAAGGTGGTAGGACCTCTCCCACATTTATAGCCGCGTCAGCTAAACCTTCTCGACTCTGCTGGACAGGCTGAGTGGGTGTGAGACTTACGTCACCCTACCCTAATCCTGCTACCCCATGCAGCCACGCCCTCAGTTTTACACACACAGACACACACACACCAACCAGCGTTCCTGAAGCACCCTTGTGGATGCAGGTTTTCGCTTCAAACAATCCCACTCGGTTTCACTGGATGGTGGGTTGAGGTTAATTGACTAATTGACCAATTGAAGGAATGCGACTACGGCATTATTGGTACCCTCAAATAAATGTGTGAATTTTGTGTTAGCAGCGCATATAATAACTACACAACACACACTCTGGTAGTCTTCACACCAGTCAAATAGCATATTCAAAAGTTGACCTTTCAGAGTCACTGTACATCCTCAGAAGGCATACATGTACTGTATATAATTCTGTCTGTAGGGCCTATAGTGAACCAGATTATAGTTCTAATCCTCCTCTATGTACAGCGAGTGAGGTTTATAGGTTCTTGTTAACATACATAAAATAAAAATAAAAAGATGTGTTGACATGCGTACAGACACAGACCTGTGACTGCAGTGGTTTGGGAGTCCTGCTCAGTGAGAATAGGGTAGCCCAGGTATCCCAAGTACTCCAGACAGCGATGGATGTCAAGGTACGCTGAAAGACTTTATATGAAGAGAAGTCACATTAGTGAAATTAGGAGGGAATAAGAACACTCACTGTCCTAATCTAAATCCCCTAACACATTCATTTGTACTCACGGACCTCCTTACACTGAAATTCTAAACATAAAAACCCCCATAGCTGACATACACACATTGTCTGGCACACAAAGCTACAGTGCCTTATTCAGACCCCTTGACCTTTCCCACATTTTATTACATTACAGCCTTACTCTAAAATTGATTAAAATGTTTTTTTTACCCCCATCAATCTACAAACAATACCCCATAATGACAAAACAAAAACAGGTTTAGAAATATTAACTAATTTATAAAAAAAGATAAACTGAAATATCACATTTACATAAGTATTCCCTTACTCAGTACTCTGTTGAAGCACCTTTGGCAGCGATTACAGCATCGAGTCTGTGGGTATGACGCTACAACCTTGGCACACCTGTATTTGGAAAGTTTCTCCCATTTTGCTCTGCAGATGCTCTCAAGCTCTGTCAAGTTGGATGGGGAGAGTTTCTGCACAGCTATTTTCAGGTCTCTCCAGAGATGTTCAAGTCCAGGCTCTGGCTGGGCCACTCAAGCACATTCAGAGACTTGTCCCGAAGCCACTCCTGCGTTGTCTTGGCTGTGTGCTTAGGGTTGTTGTCCTGTTGGAAGGTGAACCTTCCCCCCCAGTGAGGGCCTGAGCGCTCTGGAGCAGACTTTCATCAAGGATCTCTCTGTACTTTGCTCCTTTCATCTTTCCCTCGATCCTGATTAGTCTCCCAGTCCCTGCCGCTGAAAAACATCCCCACAGCATGATGTTGCCACCACCATGCTTCACTGTAGGGATGGTGCCAGGTCTCTTCCAGACATGACGTTTGGCATTCAGGCCAAAGATTTCAATCTTGGTTTCATCAGTCCTTGGTCTGAGAGTCTTTAGGTGCCTTTTGGCAAACTCCAAGCGGGCTGTCATGTGCCTTTTACTGGAGTGGCTTCTGTCTGGCCACTCTACCATAAAAGCCTGATTGGTGGTGTACTGCAGAGATGGTTGTCCTTCTGGAAGGTTCTACCATCTCCATAGAGGAACTCTAGAGCTCTATCAGAGTGACCATCGGGTTCTTGGTCACCTCCCTGACCGAGGCCCTTCTCTCACAATTTTTATTTAAAAAAATGTATTTAACCTTTATTTAACGATTGCTCAGTTTGGCCGGGCGGCCAGCTCTAGGAAGGGTCTTGGTGGTTCCAAACTTGTAGGCCACTGTGTTCTTGGGAACCTTCAATGCTGCAGAAATCTTTTCATACCCTTCCCCAGATATGTCCCTCGACACAATCCTGTCTCGGAGCTCTACGGACAATTCCTAATGGCTTGGTTTTTGCTCTAGACATGCACTGTCAACTGTGGGACCTTATATAGACAGGTGTGTGCCTTTCCAAATGATATCCAATCAATTGAATTTACCACAGGTGGACTCCAATCAAGTTGTAGAAACATATCCAGGATGATCAATGGAAACAGAAGCACCTGAGCTCAACTTCGAGTCTCATAGAAAAGGGTCTGAATACTTATGTAAATAAGGTATGTTTAAAAAAATAATAATAATACATTTGCAAAAATTTCTAACAACCTGTTTTTGCTTTGTCATTATGGGGTATTGTGTGTAGATTTTTTAACCGTATTTAATCCATTTTAGAATACGGCTGTAACGTAACAGAATTGAGGAAAGGCCCAGGGGTCTGAATACTTTCCGAAGGCACTGTACATACCAAGATGGCTACAAAGCGAACAAAGGTCAATACTCACGTCCATTGACACATGTAGCCATGATTGGAGATGTAACCCTCGTCTGTGGTTGAGACCGCCGTGTACACGTCTGCGCCCCAGGGCATGTAGGGAAACACACTAAAGAGATTCTTGAGCTCCGCGGGAGAGAGGGCAGAGTCCTTATCCTGGTGTAAAAATAAATATTGATAGAGGGGTAAAACACACCATTAAGTCCTAACAAACTTTCAGCAGCCCTAAAAACAGCCATGCTGTTGGAGAAGAGGGGTACATTTCAATGCCTAAAATGAACTGGGGGCATTCCACTTAAAAATGTGTATTCTATTTCCACTTAAAATATAACCTGCTTAGTGCTTTGTTGACAAATAGACAGATGGATATAAATAAATGGACTTCCTGATTGATGGCCACTGAGGTGGTCACACACCTCGTCATACTTGTCAAACAGCCTCTGGAGAAACTGGTGACCCAGATGATTGAGCTCGGTGGTGCAGCCCACGGGCACCCGTAACCTGGCAACACACAACAAACAGCCATATAAATACCTGGGCTTACCGTACACACACACACACACACACACACACACAAACCCACGAGACGTTACTTGCCTGAGGTTTAGCTAACGGAACGATCTATCGCTCTGGCTTGACAAATGAACATAAATCGTGTAAGGGCAGGATGTTTTCTGGAAAACACTGACTCACCAAAAACCTTTGTGACAATACTCGTGCAGTATCCTCTTCAATATCACATTACAACATGGGGGAGGTAACCAACTGTCTCTAACACGTCTGTGATTGGGTCAGAAACACAAAGTAGTGGAGCCAGAACACCTACTGTGGGTATAGGTAGTCATCCGTCAGCTCCAGCGAGTCATCGTAACCAAACTTCCTCAGGATGGTCCACGTGGTCTCGTGCCGACCCCTCTGGATGAACAACGTGTTGAGGAACAGGAAGCCTGGTGATAGAGGATACAATAGAATCATGTCTGTTATGTCGCCATCTTATCACGTCGGCTCCATACTAACTATTACCGCTACTAGCAACATTGAATTTCACCATTTTACCAGAGGCTAAACCCAACAAGTCCTATATCATTAAAGGCTGAGCCATCTCACTGTCGGTTCATCCCTCACCGTTCAGGGTAAGGCCGTTGTCCTGCACCCCGTCGCTTGTGTTCTTCCACACCACAGTCTTCACGTCCTCCAGAGCTTGAGAGGCTAGAGGGTTCCCGAAGCACGATTTCTGAGGAACCGCGCACACACACACACAGAGAGTTAAAACTATACCCGGCTGTTCCAACGGCCATGCCAGTTTTACACCTTGCCAGCAATTTATCTCTTACGTGTGGTACGTTATCTCTTACGTGTGGTACGTGTGGTGCGCGCATGTACACTTCCGTTCAAAAGTTTGGGGTCACTTAGAAATGTCCTTGTTTTTGAAAGAAAAACTATTTTTTTTGTCCATTTAAAATAACTACAAATTGATCAGAAATACAGTGTAGACATTGTTAATGTTGTAAATGACTATTGTAGCTGGAAACGGCAGATTTTTTATGGAATATCTACATATGCGTACAGAGGCCAATTATCAGCAACCATCACTCCTGTGTTCCAATGGCACGTTGTGTTAGCTAATCCACGTTTATCATTTTAAAAGGCTAATTGATAATTAGAAAACGCTTTTGCAATTATGTTAGCACAGCTGAAAACTGTTGTTCTGATTAAAGAAGCAATAAAACTTACCTTCTTTAGACTAGTTGATTATCTGGAGCATCAGCATTTGTGGGTTCGATTGCATGCTCAAAATGGCCAGAAACAAAGACCTTTCTTCTGAAACTCGTCAGTCTATTCTTGTTCTGAGAAATTAAGGCTTTTCCATGCGTGAAATTGCCAAGAAACTGAAGCTCTCATACAGCGCTGTGTACTACTCCCTTCACAGAACAGCTCAAACTGGCTCTAACCAGAATAGAAAGAGGAGTGGGAGGCCCCGGTTCACAACTGAGCAAGAGGACAAGTACATTAGTGTGTCTAGTTTGAGAAACAGACACCTCACAAGTCCTCAACTGGCAGCTTCATTAAATAGTACCCGCAAAACACCAGTCTCAACGTCAACTGTGAAGAGGCGACTCCGGGATGTTGGCCTTCTAGGCAGAGTTTCTCTGTCCAGTGTCTGTGCTCTTTTGCCCATCTTAATATTATATTTTTATTGGCCAGTCTGAGATATGGCTTTTTCTTTGCAACTGCCTAAAAGGCCAGCATCCCGGAGCCGCCTCTTCACTGTTGACGTTGAGACTGGTGTTTTGCGGTTACTATTTAATGAAGCTGCCAGTTGAGGACTTGTGAGGCGTATTTCTGATCAATTTAAAGTTATTTTAATAGATAAAAGAATGTTGCTTTTCTTTCAAAAACAAGAACATTTCTAAGTGACCCCAAACTTTAGTGTATATATTAGTAGATCAATTGATGTATGGTTGATAGATTAAAGGATGGATGGAAGAGTGTTATTTGATTCTCACCTGGAAGCAGTTGAGTTCAGTGTCACTGAGGATGCGGTCATGGTCCTGGTCTGAGATGCTGAAGACTCGGCTGAGTGCTCGGACACACATTGACTTTAACTGGAAGTAACATCAGCACACAGACACAGTTAACACTCAACAAAGCAAGATTCCGCAATAAAACCAGGTCATTCCAAAGGTATAAAGCTAAAGCGATCCTCAAAATGTCCTCCCTGACCTGTTTGTCTTCCGGGTCGTAGAGTGGGGCGGTGGGGTGGAGCACAGCCTTCTGAGCGTAGTAGAACAGTTCAGAGATGTTCTTCAGGTTCTTGGCAGAACACTTGGGAGAGAAAAGTCAAAACCTCAGGTTTGCCTAATCATAGGTGTGTTCAAACAAAAACAGTTCAACTAAATATTGTTTGCATAAGATCGGTGGGAGTAATTATTGGTGCGAAATCAGGTCCTCATTGCGTTGAGTGAGTGGGGAGGCAGCTGAAGAGAGCAGAGTGAGTTTGAGATGCAAGCCTTACCTCTACACAGGTCTCAATCTCAGAAAACTGGTTCATGATAGGTAGAATTGTCTCCATGGAGCTCCCAGAGCGAAGGTCCGATTTATTCCCCACTAGGATTATGGGAACTCTGTGACATCATAAGGAATGAATTTAAGATCAAAGATATCTAAATGTTTTATGACACAAAAGGCCAAAGAGGCTAGTTCAAGCACAACACTTTTAGGCAAGGACGACGCACACAAGCTTCTAAGCACATGTCATTAAAACAACAGTATGTACATACTTATTCCCCTTCTCTGCTTCGCCATTTACCAAGGGGATCCATTTTGTTCGGATCTGAAAAGTGAGTATCATAAAAAATTATAGCAAAACACAAATAAAATCTCTAATTTATCATACTGTAGGCTACATTATACAAATGCTTGTTATACCATGCCAAATGCTTCCATATTGGTTTCTCCAAGAAGGAAATGTAAGATCTATAAAAGACAGTGTACATGTGTGAGAGAGGATACCTTGTCTATAGTTTCCTCCTGGGTGACGTCATAGACCACACACACCACGTTGGCCTGCAGGAGTTGGGAAATCATGGTTGGAGTGCAAGGTCTTTATCATCAAAATCATCAAAGCACGCAATCGAACACATTCTTCAAATGAACTCAAATGATTGTGAATTTGTAAGGCACAGCTGGGAAAGGCTCACTACAACACATACTCAACACATTATTAAATAATGAGGCGAGATCAACTGGTGGTCATCTACAGATCCTTCTCCTGTTCGTTAGTGCACTTTGATGTCTGTTAGGTTTTGGTTAGATTAGTAATTTTATTTTTACATAAAAAATGCACTATGCATTATGTGGGTTGAATACTGTAACACAGAATAAAACTATTAATAAAAGACCCATGATGGTAGTGACTACCCATTACAGCTTATCACCTATTAACCATCAGTTAATACGTGAGGGCACATACTTAGTGTGTTGTGAATTCTGTAATGAATGTATTGTAATGTTTTTAAAATTGTATAAGTGCCTTAATTTTGCCGGACCCCGGGAAGAGTAGCTACTGCCTTGGCATCAGCTAATGGGGATCCATAATAAATACAACACAAAGTTATTCACATTACTTTAATAAAATATTTATGTTGTGTATATTACATTTGTTTTATTTGATCACTATTATTTCATTCCAAGTCATCAGCTCATCTCTTTAGAGCTGCTGCCTATGCTGTCTGACAAAATCACTATTTTAGTAGTTTTCAACGTAAATAAGGCATACTTTTATGACTGCTGAATAACAATACCTCGCAAAGCAACTGCTCTCTATGTATCCCCTCTTGATTGCACATTCTTCTATCTCTTACGTGGCAGGCGTAAAAGAAACAGACCAGACAAGTAGCCATGGTCATTGTAGTATATTATCATGTTTTCTGCGCATTGAGCTCACAGGGAAAAAAATTATAATAATTTAACCGACGTCAGTCAATTAGTTGTTTAAAAACAGAAAAATAACATATTTCGATTAATAGCTTAGCATTACCTGTTCAGCTAGGTGTAGCGTGTAGTTTCCCCTAGACGCTGATCTTGGGTCAGTTTAGTATTTTCCCCAACTAATGGTTAAGGTTAGGATTGAGGGTGGGGAAGCTGATCCTAGATCTGTACCTAGGGGAAACTTCACCCTTGAGCGTTCAGCTAAGGAAGAGGTGGGTCAACACTGAGAACTAGCCTTACCTTGATAATCTCCTCTCTGAGGACCTCATCTGTCTGTTCCGTTTCTGTAGGGCCAAAACAATGCACTCAATTTAATCAACTGATAACCAGTTGATAACATTTACAGCACCTCATCAGCAGCAGCACTGAATTGGACCGATAAGCAAGCAATTACACTTAACCAGGAGTTCTGTTAGCTTGCAGACAAGACTTTCTGGCAGCTAGGAAGATATTCGGTCTCCATAGAGACACACAGGTACATACATAGACTATAGCAAGAGAGTTGTATTAGGCCACTGAGCGAGCAGCACCTCACCTGAGTAGTCCACTATGTGTGTGGGAACCTTCTCTGGAGTGACATCGGCAGGGATAGTGATCTCCTCAGCTCGGAGGGGCACCTAAGGGGGATTACACAAATTCAACAGTCTGACAGAGGGACTCCATTAACCTTTAATTAGCTTGGAACTGACAGGCTGAAATTAACTTCATGGTTAGAGTGTGAGGAGTGTTTAGGCATTACACTGTCTGATACTGGGATAATGACTTGGAAATGTCCTCTTTTTGGATGAGGTGAGGAGAAGTGGCATATTATGAGTACCATATTACAATAACGAGTGCTTATAAATGCAAAGTAAAGAGGACTAGTGGAGGTTTATTTTCCCTACCAATCACACTTTCACAGTTGAATATAGCCACCCTCTGTGTGCTGTGGCGTAGATAGCAGACAATGTGTATGCAAACTTTGAATGTTCCAAGTCAATGAGAATGCTGCTTTTGTAAGGTTGTAGCAGTAGCCAGTGGATACATATTTTATAAATAAGCGGACTATTTAGTCATCAATGTAGTGTTTGCATTCGGTGGGTATAATTTCTTAGATGTGTCAGCACTGCACACAAAACGGAGAAATAAACCAGTGGGAATGTACAGTCATAGCTACACTTACATGCTCAGGAAATTCCTCCCCAACCAATGACATGATGAGTGATGTTTTGCCCACCTTGGCTGTTGACAGAGGGGTGAAAAGTGGAACGAGACATTATTGAAAAAGGAGGAAAATGAAGCCTGGAAGAAGAGTATTTCTGGTCTGCAAAACACATTTCACCTTGAGGTCATACCCTCAGGTAAATATATCACATTCTCCAGCTCATAAGTAGCCAGAGCTGGATTACATGGGGGGCTAATACTTAAGCTGAACTATAACTAAGTCCTAAGTCTAAATTTAGTCTAAGTTTATTATAAGTAGCTAGTTAAATGTATTTTATTTTATTAACAGCAGAGTACGGCCTGATAAGGGGTTCTCTCTGACATTCTCTTGTTGAGTTTCCATGAATAGGTCTGTTCATGAATAGCCTATTCAAAAAGAGGGGCAAACAAAGTAGCTAAAGTTACAATGCAGCTAGGGATACAAAGATAATTATTAGGAAAATACTTGGTGGTAGTTACTTGTAACAGTTTGCTAACTAGCTAGAATATATCTGTTTATATCTATATCTTTTTCTCCAAAAACCAACCACCAATATTGTCAGCAAAACATGTCAAATAAGAAACATCCTCTTTAGCACACTTGGTGGCAAGGTATCTAAGTTAGTTTGCTAGCTAACGCAGAGAAAACATTTGGACAGTTAACTAGTTAGCTAAATAGTTCTACCTAGCTACTAACTTGGCTAGCTAACGTAGGCTAGTACTGTAAGTACATGTGCAAAACAACACGTACTGACTTGTACTGTCAGATTTGGTGCTGGCTAACTAGCTAATGTTAGACTAACTATGTTATGTAGCTAAAACATAATGATGGGATGGCTGCCAATGCTATAACATTGGGTAATTAACTAGTAATTCACGGGGGGGCAGATTTATAGAAAACTGCAGGTTTCCATCAGGCAGTCTGTAGTTAACAACAATGCGTTAGCTGTACAGTAGCTAACTAACGTTAACGCGCTAAATATGTGTCAATATTAAAATAGGATTTACTTACGTTCCCCCAATAACAGTATCCTGACATCTCGTTTCATGTTTCGCTCCCTTTTCCAATGAGTGTACTCTGCTGGGTCTTATGCGTCTAAATTATTTTGACTTTTTAACCGCAGTTCAGGTAGCTAGCTACCTCTCGGACCCATTCCAGCTAGCTAGTAGCTACAGTTAGCTAGCAGCATCCAAGGAGAAATCTTGTGGCTTCCGGTTCAAGAGAGCCAAAAATAGCGCCCACTGTCGTCCATAGAGTGGGCGAACTTGCAGCTACTGTAACAATATAATGTGTACCAAGTACAGTAAGTTGAGGTTTTAAGAATGTCCTCTATAAGCCCGAGGCAAAAAAAGTAAAGAAAAAGCAAACAACCAATTTATTGACTCGACAATGTCAGATTTCATTTTTCCCAATACTTATATGAAATCAAATCGAATCCAAGTTTATTTGTCACGTGCGCCGAATACAACAAGTGTAGACCTTACAGTCAAATGCTTACTTACAGGCTCTAACCAATCAGCCTGATGGATAAGTCAGATGCTGTATTATAAATGTAAAAATTGCTAATCAGTATTTTTAGTATGTTTATTGGTCTTACCAAACCCTCTTTAATGTAACCTAAGTGTTGTGGGCCATGGCGGCTATCACGTTACTTTAAATAACAATCATATCATCTGCACATTGTCGAACTAATCAAATCAAAGATTGGTCACTGTTCAGACGTATGGTCCAGGTCTCCAGGCAGCCAACTAGACAATTTCATATACGTAGGCACAGGCTAGTTGTTATGCACATCATATAAAAAGGTTAAACAAAATCTGACAGATTGAAACCAATTGAAATAGTTCACTTTGCAATTTGTTATATCTATGTTGTAATACATTTATGTATTTTGGGGGGTTCAGACTATATCCACAACTTTATCTTGAGCTATTATGGGTCAGGGTTGCCTCTAGTAAAATCACAAGAATGTAAATAAAATATTAATATTGGCATGAGAATCTTAGAACCAAAACAATGACCATGTTTGTGACAATTAAAATGCCAAACATACAGAATCGTGTATTCAAAAAATACATATAATTAACCTTTATTTAACTAGGCAAGTCAGAATGGCGAATAACGACAAATTATTGGCAGACTATTGATAACATGTTATGAATGTGTTCTAGTGCATGAAGTTGCAGGAAAAAAACATTGATTTAAGTTGAGGTTAAAATGCTGTCGCGACCGGTGGCCTCCATTGCGTTTCTTAGCTGATAGAGTGACACCACAGGCCTTAAGCAGGGATAGGACCACACAGGCCAGCACCACAGAAATTCCAACCCACCCGCATCACCTGGTCACTTTTCTGTCAATGAGGAGTCAAACACAGAATGTCTAAACATGGATACTCAACTCACATCGAACACACAGCCTTGTAAAACAACATAAAACATGACAAAACTATCACCAAGCATAAAACACACTCAAAATGACATAGGCTGTAGTGTGTTTCTGTCACAGATCTAAGACTCTGTCATGGATGACAAAGTAGGCAACGAGACACACTGAGATATGTTATGCAAATATTAGGAGTTTTATTCCTTAAATTTGCAAAAAATACAAATTATGCCAGGAGAAGATAAACCAAAAAGTATTAAAATAGACAAACTGAATTGAAATTAAAACAAACTGTCCTAAAGCTTCAACTTCAAAAATAATTGAAGTCAAAAAGTGTAGAACAGAATGTAACATAAATAAACTCATGAATCAACTTCAAAAATAAAAAACTGACAAGAGGAAGTTACCTCATACACAGAGTACACAAAACATTAAGAACACCTGGTCTTTCCATGATACATTGACCAGGTGAAAGCTATGATACCTTATTGATGTCACTTGTTAAATCCACTTCAATCTGTGTGTAAATAAAGGGGAGGAGACCGGTTAAAGGATTTTTAAGCCTGGAGACAATTGAGACATGGATTGTGTATGTGTGCCATTCAGAGGGTGAATGGGAAAGAAAATATTTAAGTGTCTTTGAACGGGGTATGGTAGTAGGTGCCAGGCGCACCTCTTTGTGTAACGAACTGCAACGCTGCTGGGTTTTTAACACTCAAACATTTCCCATGTATCAAGAATGGCCCACCTAAAGGACATTCAGCTAACTTGACAACTGTGGGAAGCATTGGAGTCAACATGGGCCAGCATCCCTGTTGAATGCTTTCGACACCTTGCAGAGTCAATGCCCCGACCAATTGAGGCTGTTGTGAGGGCAAAAGGGGAGGGTGCAACTCAATATTAGGAAGTTGTTCCTAATGTTTAGTATACTCAGTGTATGGCGAGTGGACAGTTCCATTGTCTGGTAGAAGGTGAGTTTTGCAAGACATACATTTTCAATATACATGATCGTGATATAACGTTTCAGGGTACTGATCAAATTTGAAATACATACAGTTATTTTAGCATTAACAGTATCAATGTATGAAAGGTACTTTGGAATTTCGACATGTGAATCAAAAAGTGTTCCCCCCCAACTCCCCTCCGGAACCATGCTTTAACAATGGAAATCCGGTCGGACCTCCTTCACCAGAACACAGCTGGCTTCCATACTGCAGACATGGGGCTGGTAACTGCGGAGACAAACAGAAGACATTACCTAGAACTTTGACTGTTTGTTGATAAGGATATTAGTTCAATTATAACGTTAGATGATACCAGTGACTGTTACAACGTAATATGATAAGTCGACTCAACATAGAAAAACGATAATAACAAATGTCAAGACTAATTGTGCATTTCTGCAATAAAGCTATGGATGGGATATATGAAACCAAAACCAAGTGTCGTGTTGTTACTTATATTATATGTATAGCGCAAAGGCAGGGGGGTTTACTGTGCGGGCCGCGATGTGGCTGTCAGACTCCTTTCCCTCTTAGTAGTTCTACAGTGTTGTGCGTCACCTTTCTCTCTTGGATTCCCCTGAACAGGTTGAAGCTGATGAGATGGGTGCAGGGAGAGGCGAAGCGAGACGCTTCACTCTCGCCAAAATCTGTCCAAAATAAGACCAGTGCGTTTCTATGGGCTTATTTTGACCTAAGCTTGTCGCCTGCCTTACCACCTTTGGGACAACAGCTCCCAAAGTTAGGGCGGAGGCATGTGCATCTCGTCATTATATACAGATCTCTGGTGCAGGAGCATACAGCGTGGGTGGAGTTGGACAACATATTAGATGCAACGTTGGCTTGACCTCTCCACCCTCTGACCAATTAACCTAACGTAGCAGGAGAAAGAAACGCCTGAGTGGGGTCTTCATCAACCGGAATCATCTGGATTTCAGGCTTCGCCTCTTTAAGCCTGTTGTCACTAAGAAGCCTAATGCCACTGCTGCTGAGTGGGACTGTACTTGGGTAATTCCTGTCCTTGCTGATCGCTGTCTCCAAGGTGGTGTCAAGTAGGGCGTTCTCATTGGTCAGTCTGACTGGTCCTCGGGGTGGTGTCCTGTCCCTCTTCACCACAACCTCTACCTCTGTTTTACAAAAATCAACACTTGGCCATTCTTTCTCACCAATGTCTCCTAAATATACAGTTGAAGTCGGAAGTTTACATCCACTTAGGTTGGAGTCATTAGAACTCGTTTTTCAACCACTCCACAAATGTCTTGTTAAACTATAGTTTTGCCAAGTCGGTTAGCACATCTACTTTGTGCATGACACAAGTCATTTTTCAAACAATTGTTTAGAGATTATTTCACTTATAACTCACTGTATCACAATTCCAGTGGGTCAGAAGTTAACATACACTAAGTTGACTGTGCCTTTAAACAGCTTGGAAAATTCCAGAAAATGATTTCTGGAATTAGAAAGTTTTAGAAGCTTCTGATTGACTCATATGATGTCAATTAGCCTATCAGAGGTGTACCTGTGTATGTATTTCAAGGCCTACCTTCAAACTCAGTGCCTCTTTGCTTGACATCATGGGGAAATCAAAAGAAATCAGCCAAGACCTCAGAAAAAAATGGTAGACGTTTCACATCATCAGCATCAGGTCCTTTGCTGTTGTTCTGGGATTGATTTGCACTTTTCGCACCAAAGTACGTTCATCTCTAGGAAACAGAACACGTCTCCTTCCTGAGCAGAATGACGGCTGCATGGTCCCATGGTGTTTATACTTGCGTACTATTGTTTGTACAGATAAACGTGGTATCTTCAGGCATTTGGAAATTGCTCCCAAGGATAAACCAGACTTGTGGAGGTCTACAATTGTTTTTCTGAGGTCTTGGCTGATTTCTTTAGATTTCCCCATGATGTCAAGCAAAGAGGCACTGAGTTTGAAGGTAGGCCACAGGTACACCTCCAATTGACTCAAATGATGTCAATTAGTCTAACAGAAGCTTCTAAAGCCATGACATCATTTTCTGAAATTTTCCAAGCTGTTTAAAGGAACAGTCCATTTAGTGTATGTAAACTTCTGACCCACTGGAATTGTGATAGATTATTTCACTGTGTCTGTAAACAATTGTTGGAAAAATGACTTGTGTCATGCACAAAGTAGATGTACTAACCGACTTGGCAAAACTATAGTTTGTCAGCAAGAAATTTGTGGAGTGGTTGAAAGACTAGTTTTAATGACTCCAACCTAAGTGGATGTAAACTTCCGACTTCATCTGTACATTCAATATGAAAATATATTCAGGTCAGTCTGGCTGCAGTGAAACAAGTGATTTTAAGGTTGCAAATGAAAGGTTTTTATACTGTTCAAGACTTACGGCATGGGAATATATTTCAGGATGTAGAAGACATGTAGAGAACCCTGGAATGAGTAGGCGTGTCCAAACTTTTGACTGGTACTGTATATTCGCATTAACAAAAATGTATTTTTTCCCAAAAACGATTTATCAAGCAATAATTTTGCTAGGACTGTCTGGGTGGGTAGGGAAAAACTGAAAACAAGATGTTATTGGCAGAGGGGTTTGGAACTCTTTATTGGTCTATTAACCAATTTACTGCATAGTGATGTCACCATGGAAAGCCCAAAACTCCCACCCATGCACTCCTGCGTAGATTGTATTTTCAACCAGCAACTATCAGGAAGAAAAACAGTTCATATTTTTTTCACACTTTTACAGTGTTAGTTTCATCAGCTGTTCTTTTGATCAACATGATACAAAAAACCCACATTTTGTCTGCACTGAGCCTTTAAAAATAAAAGGAAGTAGTGCACACAGAGATCAGTGTGATGACAAGGAAAGGCTTACACTTAAGACAAACGCATACATATTATTTCACAATTCTTACCCAAACATTGTACAATTGCATCAACCATGAACCCAGGTTGGCACTGACAGATGTAGTTGCCGATGCAAATGTTCTCCACAGATGGAGGTGTGACACTCATCGATATCTATATGATACATACGGCTGAAAGACAATATATGTGTCAGCCAAAATCACAGGAGGTTGGTGGCACCTTAATTGGGGAGGACGGGCTCGTGGTAATGGCTGGAGTGGAATCAGTGGAGTGGTATCAAATACATTATTATGAGCGTTCTCAGCAGCCTCCACTGGTCAAAATACATTAAATCGTCAAGGATGCTCAAAAGCTGTTTTTCTGGTCGATGTGTTCATACATCTTATCACATTTTTATTGGGCGCATACATAAGACCAGCATCATGACAGATAAGTTGTAGAGAAGCACATTCTGAAACAGTTGCACACACACAACAAAACATTAAGAACACCTGCTCTTTCCATGACAGACTGACTAGGTGAATACAATTGAAAACTATGATCAGTTATTGAGGTCACTTGTTAAATCCACTTGAAATTAGCGTAGATGAAGGGGAGGAGACAGGGTAAAGAAGGATTTTTAAGCCTTGAGACATGGATTGTGTATGTGTGCCATTCAAAGGGTGAATGGGCAAGACAAAAGATTGAAGTGTCTTTGAACAGGGT
This sequence comes from Salvelinus sp. IW2-2015, assembly GCF_002910315.2. Classification (NCBI taxonomy): domain Eukaryota; kingdom Metazoa; phylum Chordata; class Actinopteri; order Salmoniformes; family Salmonidae; genus Salvelinus; species Salvelinus sp. IW2-2015. The sequence continues at coordinate 13,313,647 of NC_036858.1, forward strand.
GTGGTAGTAAGTGCCAGGCGCAACAGTTTGAGTGTCAAGATTTGCAATACTGCCGAGTGTACAAAACATTAGGAACATCTTCGTACTATTGAGTTGACCCCGCTTTTGCCTTCAGAACAGATTCAATTTGTCGAGGCAAGAGCGTTCCACAGGGATGCTGCCCCGTGTTGACTCCAATGCTTCCCACAGTTATGTCAAGTTGACTGGATGTCCTTTGGGTGGTGGATCATTCTTGATACACAGGAAACTGTTGAGCATGAAAACCCATCAGCGTTGAAGTTCTTGACACACTCAACCCGGTGCACCTGGCACCCACTACCATTCCTCGTTCAAAGGCACTTAAATCTTTATCTTGCCCATTCACCCTCTGAATGGCACACATACACAATCCATGTCTCAAAGGCTTAAAAATCCCTCTTTAAGCTGTCTGATACCCTTCATCTACACTGATTGAAGGGGATTTAACAAGTGACATCAATAAGGGATCATAGCTTTCACCTGGATTCACCTGGTGAGTCTGTCATCGAAAGAGCATGTTTTGTACACTCAGTGTTTATATACTGTGTATATACAGTGCCTCCAGAAACTAGTCACAACATGTATTTTTGGGGGGTTGTATTAAAGCTTAAATGTAAAATTGGTAAAATTTAGATTTTGTTTCACTGGCCTACACACAATACCCATAATGTCAAAGTGGAATTATGTTTTTAGAATTTTTTACAAATTAATAAAACATGAAAAGTTGAAATGTCTTGAGTCAATAAGTATTCAACCCCTGCTTTCCAACATAAACTGGGGGACAAATTCACCTTTCAGCAGGATAATAACCTAAAACACAAGGACCAATATACACTTGAGTTGCTTACCAAGACGACATTAAATGTCCCCGTGTGGCCTAGTTACACTTCCGACTTAAATCTATTTGAAAATCTATGGCAAGACTTCTCACACACTCTCTGTTAATATTTATCATTTGATCTATTCTTGTGTTTCCTCCCTTTCTCAATCATACTTTTCATTTGTGAGGATATGTACAGTATTTCATTTAACAGCAGAATGCGTAACTACAGCTACTCAGTTGCTCTATCAACATTAGGGGAACGGAGATAAAGGGTTAAAGCCATCCAGTCACATAACAAAAATAACTGATACACATGAGCTTTCGAGTATAACCCCAGTTACAAAATCGGAAATCATAAGCTTAAAAGGTCCAGCAGTCATATATTTCCCAAAGAAAATAGCGTTTGAGTGACTAAAACATCACCCATAATAACCCCCCCCCCCCCCCAGAATGAAATGCTCAGAATTGACCTTCTCTCATTTCCAACTATCAGTAAGGCCGAAGGACCAGTCTGAGTGGGTGGGGAGCTCACCTTGATTGACGGCAACTTAGATGCAATACTGTGAGATCAGCAGTGAGATCATCTCAAGCAAATGTGCTGATACACAAAGCTCAACTCAAACAAGATTCCAATCCTGTCATACATCACGGTTTCACAAATTATTTGTCTATCCAACTGCTTGGTTATTGTAACCACATCGATAGACAACATCCTGTCTCAGTTCATGTTGGACAATTTCAGTTGAAACTGGTTGGGAAAAGCCTGGGTTGACTTCATCAATTACATTTGCTGACTGCCAGACCATGTACATAAACCATGCCTTGATGTCAATAATTTTGTATACATCGTTTGGCATGTCTCTTCTGTTGCAGTTCATAGCAGCACTGACATGACAACTGAGTCGGAGTTCCAAACATAATTTCTTCCCCCATGCTGGCCAGTAACTAGCTAACACCAGATACAGATGAAAGTGAAAACCTAGAAGTATATTTGCCACAGATAAATAGGAGAAACCTATAACAGCCTGGAGTCAAATTTTGACACAAGTAGTCTAGCTAGCTATGTAAACCACGTCCCTTTGCGAACACGTCTTCTGCAATGATGGTTACAAGGCAGTACTTATTTAAACAAGGTATGAGAATAAGACGTTACGATTGGTGTATTAAAATGAGCGGCTAAATGTGATGTTTCACCGATCCCCAATAAGCAAATAGTATCTGGATTCCTGAATTCAAGATTTTGACATAGAGGAAGCAAGTCACTTTATGATCTAACTTTATCACTGTACCGGCGACAGTCGTTTGTCATACTCTGATAGGGTTTAATCCAAGTCATCCAATTTGATGATTAACATGATTTTGACTGTTCGGGACCTTTTAAAGATACTTTTCATTCTCTGACGTTCTAACCAAAACAGAAACTCAACCTGGACCGTCTGTTCTTCACCTACCCGTTTCAGGAAAGCCAGGTTTTAGGAACCTGCTGCTGATGGACTTGAGCTTTACTACGCAGCACTCTAATTTGAGCTTTCCTACTTAGGAAGCCTGAAATATTGAAGAGGGTTGCTGTTTTGTTCTCATCGTTTCATGTTTTCACGCAATCTGCCTGATGCACTTGAACTGGTCTCCAGGCCGCCGATCATAGGCCACATTACAGTATGTATGTAATGTAGGTACGCATGTGCAGTTTGTCCCTTTCTACGTGTACCGTATACACAGTGAGCGTAAAGGTGTGTGTTCCGTCTTTCATGAACAAACATGTACGTCCTTCCTTTGATTACAACAGAGCTGCTATTTAAACTTGTACAATAATACTGTATGGTAAGCTCGTCTACGTACAATTGAACAGAGATAAAAGTAAATTGACATTGATGGGAATCGAGAACAATCAATAATCTATCATTTCAAAATACATTTATATATTTCATGAAATCATGTTTATCAATTGACTGAGGTAGAAACTGAAACTTCATATTTACATTTTCTAACAGTTGACATAGGGTGGGATTATATACAAAACACAGGAAAGAGAGATTTTAGAAATCCCTGCTGTCTAAATTGAGGTGCTTTAGAGGTTAAAATGCTGTTCTGGTCGGCTCCCTCCATTGCTCTTTTTGCTGATAAAGCGACACCACAGGGTCATGAGCAGGGATAGGACCGCACAAGCCAGCGCCACGGAAGCGCCCGCCCACATCACCAACGGCAACTGTCTGCATTTCTGTCAATGTCAATGCGGAATAACAATAATCAAATACAGACCATACTACTGCCCCAAGGAAGGTCTGCTCGGGGTGTGAGTTTTAAGGCAAAAAGACCTTCTCACAGATCTAAGACCCTTTTCCCTCTTAGCAGTTCTACAGTGTTGTTGTGTATCACCTTATTCTCTTGGATTCCCCTGAGCAGGGCAAAGCTGCTGAGATGGGTGCAGGAGCACACAGTGTGGGTGGAGTTGGACATCACTGAGGTGCAGCCCTGGATTGACCACACCCCCTCACCATCCTCTGACCAATAAACACAGGTGGTATTCGCATCACTGGACTGGGGCACAGAGGAGATGAGACTCATATAATTAGAACAGCTAGGGTCTACTGCGTGCATATCTGTTAAACAAATGTATTTTTTTTTTTTAAATGTCTAATAAAACCTGTTTTAAAGGGATAGTTCACTTTATTTTGACGTTAAATCCAGAATAATCTGGCTAGCATTTTTTTATCCGTTAGTGGTGCATTCAAAAGCATGGGGACGTAGATTTTGAACATATCGCTAATGGATACAATACATTTCCACTAGCATTGCTACATTCCCCAAAAAATTGTAGCTAGGAGATTATAAACATTGCTAAATAACCGGCAATTTTTTTTTTTTTTTTACTTGTTTGGAGCAAACAATCACAGTCTAGGGAAGTCAAAGATAAGCGAAAGAAGTTAACTATCACTGTAACTGACAGTCAGCCTTTTAGAGAAACACAAGTGTTACCTTCAAGTGATTGAAGGTGAGAATGATAGGTTCAGACAGGTTTGTTGTGTTGGGGTTGCTAACAGATACAGTCACCACTCTGGAGGAGAGCTGCTCAGAGCTGTTGGTCAAAGTCTGCAGACTCTTGTAGCTGAGCAAAATGGCAAACCCAAATCCTGCAAACATCATAACACAAAACCAATCCACTTAAAACATACAGAAACACAAACAATATAAAACAAAACCAATTCACAAATCATCAAGTATACAAACCCATCAACCTAAAATAAAACACACACGGTACATAAAATATGCCCCATATAGAGTATAATAAGCCCTGCACAAAACACAAAAACCTCCACACAAATCCTACAAGATATAAAATAAAGAAACGTATAGAAATGTCAGTAAATACTTGTCACTCAGAAACTCCCAATTACTTTGTTTTTTTAAGAAGGCTAATGCCACTGCAGCTGAGTGGGACTGTACCTGGGTAATTTGTGTCATCTCCGATCGCCGTCTCCCAGGTGGTGTCAAGTTGGATGTTTTCATTCGTCAGTCTGACTGGTCCTCGGGGTGGTGTCCTGTCCATCCTCACCACAACTTCTACCTCTGTTTTTCAACATAGGGACAAAAATCTATACCGAGTAGAAATCACCATTATTGAAAGAACAAGTGGTCACTTAGTGGTCAATGTGTTCTGTGTAAGGTTAAGTTGTGGTACCGGTGATGTTAAAGTGATCACCAAATGTGTTTTCATTATAAGTATTACCTGTATGGCTTGTATTTATCCTGCTCACATTTTCTCTCAGCTGTGGAGCAATCAGTCTGATAGAGTTTTCTACTGTCCTCAGTAGCGTAGTCACTTTACCGCTGTTACCACCTTGACCATTGTACTGGAGTTGAAGAACAGCAGTGACATTGGCCAGGACCTTTAGAAAAGACAGACAACAGAGACGTGATGTAACGTGTGTGTGTGTGTGTGTGTGTGTGTGTGTGTGTGTATATCCGCGCGCGCTTGTATGAAGCTCAGGGAGGCAACATACTGTCAAAAGCGCCTCTCCAGTCTTTTCTGTAGCTCCAGCCAACCCAGAGGAGTTACTCAACACCAAACAGTTGTTTCTCAGGAGAGACAAGAGGCTGTCAAAACCTGGTAGAGTCTGAGAGAGACAGAGGAAGTACACAGAAAGAGAGAGAAAGATAAATGAGAAGAATATGGTGAATAATCAAGATGAAGAGAAGTACTTGAGAAAATAATCATTTAAAAAGAGGAAGAATTTACCTGTTCAGGTGTACTCTGAGTTGCAAAAGGGTCACAATTCAGCTCTAAAGGAAAACCATGAATGCAGATGACCTCAGATCGTACAAATACAACACAATACATCAGGCCGGTCATCGTGATTGCGAAACTGGTAACTGGTAGGCTGGGTGGAGGTTTCAAAAGATGGCCACAAGCGAAGACAACTGAGGTCAGCAGAAAATGAAAAGGTAGAACAAGCATTTCTCTCACCTTGACTTAGATTGGTTGTTGCCATAGGTAGTGAATCCAGGGGGACAATGACACCTGTAGCTGCCCTCCAGATTCCAGCAGGTTCCAATCTCGCCACAGGGGTATTTGTTCCCAGCCCCTATACACTCATTTACGTCTGTGAGTGAGTGAGAGAGAGAAAGAGGAAGTGGGGGAATAAGAAAGACGATGACGACATGGATGTGTCGGACAGTGACCTAACAGAGTGATACTAAAGACACGCAATACCCGAAACACAATGTGGATAAGACGTTTCAATCAGAAGAGATTGGTGGGGTAAAAAAGGTGGGGAGAGAGAGATGATGAAAGTATATGTGATGAAAATGGGGGGGTAACAAAAAAATACAACATTGCAATTGTCTGTATATACAGTGCATTTGGAAAGTATTCAGACCCCTTGACCCCCCCCCCACCCCAAAATACATTACAGCCTTATTCTAAAATAGATCATTAAATCTACACACAGTACCCCATAATGACAAAGTGAAAAAAACAGAAATATATTATTTACATAAGTATTCAGACCCTTTGCTATGAGACTCGAAGTTGGGCTCAGGTGCATCAGGTTTCCATTGATTGACCTTGAGATGTTTCTACAACTTGATTGGAGTCCACCTATGGTAAATTCAATTGATTGGACATGATTTGGAAACGCACACACCTGTCTATATAAGGTCCCACAGTTGACGGTGCATGTCAGCGCAAAAACCAAGCCATGAGGGCAAAGGAATTGTCCGTAGAGCGCCGAGAAAGGATTGTGTCGAGGGACAGATCAGGGGAAGGGTACCAAAAACATTTCTGCAGCATTGAAGGTCTCCAAGAACACAGTGGCCTCCATCATTCTTAAATGGAAGAAGTTTGAACCACCAAGACTCTTCCTAGTGCTGGCCACTCGGCCAAACTGAGCAATCGGGGGAGAAGGGCTTTGGTCAGGGAGGTGACCAAGAACCCAATGGTCCCTCTGACAGAGCTCCAGAGTTCCTCTGTGGAGATGGGAGAACCTTCCAGAAGGACAACCATCTCTGCAGCATTCCACCAATCAGGCCTTTATGGTAGAGTGGCCAAGTAGAAGCCACTCCTCAGTAAAATGCACGACAGCCCGCTTGGAGTTTGCCAAAAGGCACCTAAAGGACTCTCAGACCATGAGGAACAAGATTCTCTGGTCTGATGAAACCAAGATTGAACTCCTCGGCCTGAATGCCAATCGTCACGTCTGGAGGAAACCTGGCACCATCCCTACGGTGAAGCATGGTGGTGTGATAGACACATTACAAGATTATGTTTAATACTGTTTACGCATCAAATGGTTGTTTTATGCAATAGAATAGGTTTCTATTAGTACTTTCTCATGTGACTGTGTGAACTGAGAGGAGCCTCTGATGCTGACAATTTATTTATGAATGGTTTGGTGATACTATTTCATAGAATGAGTTGATGTTTGTACCAGGGAGAGATCGCTCGGGTATGGATAATAATAACGAGAGGAACCTTTTCTTAGGGTTCAAACTGGTTTCTATACAATAAGACCAGTCTTCACAGCAAATGCTATCTCGCTGGGGGATACTCCTTTCTCACATATCAAGGTAGAGAGGAGATAGTAATTCAAAAATAATGTTAAACACTATTATTACACACAGTCAGTCCATGCAAAATATTATGTGACTTGTTAAGCACATTTAGGATTGCCATAAAAAGGGGTTGAATACTTACTGACTTAAGACATTTCAGCTTTCATTTTTTATTAATTTGTAAAAAATTCAAAAACATAATTCCACTTTGACATTATGGGGTATTGTCTGTAGGCCAGTAATGTGGAAAACGTAAAGGGGTGTGAATACTTTCGGAAAGCATAGGATGTTGTTCAGTAACAGAATGACTACAAGGGATATTTAGGAATAGTTGATTAAGACCGAATTCCTTCATCCAAAGAGGATATGACTCACCAACTAAGCACTAATGCAATAGATAGATTTGTTATATTCCCGAGGTTTCTTATGTCTTAGATATAGGACAGACAGTTCAAAACCTTATGATTACATTTTTTGACTGTCTGTTTTAGACTTTTAGAGGTTAACAAGTAATACAATAAAAATCTTTAAAAAGTTAGGATCAAAATTATTGACACCCCTATTATCAATACCTCACCTTGTGAGGATAGGGGCATTTTAGGGATCTTAGAACATTCCTCCATACAGAATCCTTCCAGATACTTGATATATCTTTTAACTGCGCTTATGGACTGCCCTCTTCAATTTAAACCACAAGTTTTCAATGGGTTAGACATTTTTATTTGGTGGACAATAAACAATTTCTTTGTGGATTTTGATTTGTGCTTGGGGTTATTGTTTTGCTGGAAGATCCACTTGCGGCCAAGTTTCCGCTTCCTGGCAGAGGCAACCAGGTTTTTGGCCAAAAAATTAACAAGGGCTCTAGGACCAGTGGAAGCAAAATAGCCCCATAACATCAAAGATCCACCACCATATTTTATAGTAGGTAAAAGGGGTTCTTTTCTGCTTATGCATTGTCATTTCCACGCCAAAACCATCCCTGTAGTGCAAGTCCACTGGTCCTGAGACCCTTGTTAAGGTCAATGGCATCATGAACTTTACCCAGTAATTTAACCAAAAAAAGGGTTGCCTCTGTCAGGAGGCTGAAACTTGGCCATAAGTGGATCTTCCACCAAGACAATAAACCCCAAGCACACATAAAAATCCACAAAGAAATGGCTAATTGGACAAAAATATATATTTTTTGGAATAGCCATCTCAGTCTCTAGACTTGAAATCCATTGAAAACCTGTGGTTTGAATTGAAGAGGGCAGTCCATAAGCGCAGACACGTGATATCAAGGATCTAGAAGGATTCTGTATGGAGGAATGGTCTAAGATCCCTCCCAATCTGTTCTCCAATTCCAAACATTTTAGAAAAAGGCTCAGTGCCGTTATCCATGCAAGGCGAGGTATTGAAAACAGGTGTCAATTTTTACCCCTACCTTTGAGGAAAAAAGTATTACTTGTTTAACAAAATCTCCTTCTCTGAGCAATTGTACAAGTATAAAATCACATAATTTCCCAACATTTCTAAGCATACAATATAGCTCAGTATTTGAATTACGTATTTATTTTTTGATAAATCTTTATCAAGGGTGTCAATAATTTCAGACCCTACTGTATGCTACATTATCATAATGTTAAAACTGACAGAAAGTGGTAGCTATTAATTATCCTGTTTTATTCATATTAGTGGTAAGGAATTAAAGCTGTTATTAGTTATTAATAACATCTTAAAAACACAGTATTGACCTGTACATCCTCCATCTGCAGAAGTGAAATAAGTGATCCTAGATTCGAACCCAGGATGACACTGACAGTGGTAGCTACCAAGGGTGTTGAAGCAAGTAGAATGGTTCCCACAGATGGAGGGATCTTCCACACACTCATCTGTATCTACATAACACCAAATAAGTATTTGAGGTTAGGACAGATCTTAGGTATTAGTCAATTAGTTGGTTGGCTTGAAATGAGTGAGAATAGAGAATAGTTTCAGCTAATGAACAGTGAATGCATTCTTTTAGACACCATCATTCTCACTCTAACCTCTTGGTAAGTCTGAATTCTAAACTTCTTATCCTAGATGTGAACCTGTAAAAGGCACCAGTTAAATTCAAACAGATAGAGATGAATGAAACAATAGCCTGCTGTCTACACTTGCCATTAAAATACAGTGATCTTTTTCATCACCTGGGTAAATCAGTTGATCTTACCAGAACAGCCACTTCCAATCTTAGTAATGTTATGCCCTGTTTGATAGAGTGGAAGACATATCCCTTCCAAAGGTAGGGCCAGGTAGAGACCTGTAGGAAAAAAGAGAAGAAATATCAGACAAACAAACGATGCCTCTATATACATGCAAGCATATCCTTTAGACCAGTGCAGTCATGCCATTGGGCAGTGTCAAATTACAAACAGATATTCTCTCAATCTCTGAGACACCCTCATCTTTATTTCAGGCAACAACAAAAAAAACTCCTACAGTTGAAAGGCCCTCCAGTACTATGGGGAAATGAGCTAACTCACCAAGAATCCAGAAGCATAAATTCACTCCCATTACAAAGGCAGTTTTGTTGTTTGTCGATTAACTGTGTGTGCCGTGTAACTGACAGAGTAGTACTTCAACACGGTCACGTTATTCTCTCTCTGCAAATGTCTCCCATTTATTACTTTTCTCAACACCGTCATCTGAAGAGATTTCATCTTGAAGTAGAAAAGGGAAGTCACTAAAGCAGTTCCTCATCATCATCTCCACCTCCTCATTTACTCGATCAGTGATGGGGAAAGAGATGGGTAAAAAAAAAAAAAATGTCAAAGATATCACAAACATTAAGAGCTTTAGCGTGTCACCCTACTTAAGGAATACAAAAATCTGCCACTTTAAAAGATGCATTCTTCCCTCATTTCCCCCCCTAAATAAAACAAAAAACACAACTTGCAAAACTATGCATCATCCCAAACCTGGTTGTGCAATCAGAATCACACATTCAATAAACAAAAACATAATTTCTCAGTACTGGCTAAAACACACGTCACACTAGATGGTGAGCGATAATGCAGCTTCCAGTACATAGCTGTCTAAATACTTGCAATTCAATGCCTCTCTGCCCCTTCAGCTCAACCAAAGTCACAATTTAATTTGATGACATAACATTAGTGGAAATATACTTATCTTGCAATTGCATCACAAAAAACAATCACATTAATGAGACAATTTATGGTTTCATTTGAGGTGACAACCTTTATTGAAATTTCTTTGTTGAAAAAAATATATAAGTGTAGAACATTGATGGACAAAACATTTTTAGTGCATAATTTAGACTGAATGACCGTATTGGCTGATGGACATACCGTTTTATAATTTTAAGAACATAAAATGTCAACAACAACAAAAAAGACTCCCATCAAGTGTAAAACCACTGAACAGACAAAGGAGGCTCCCATATAAATAAAAATAAAATATTTTCTTCAAATATGCAAAGTAATTTACAGGACTGATAAAAACCTCAGAATTAAAATGACTAAAGTAAACAATTGATCAATTATTCCGTTTCCTTCGTCAGTTGAACTGAGGCACTTGCGTGCGTGAGTATTGATGACTTCTAATCTACACCCAACCGAGGGTTGATGCAGACAGGAGAGCAGTGTTTCAATTAACCTACATTACCACCACCCAACACCTCATGTCAATCTAGAAATCCATACTAACTAGGACCAATGGTGAAAGCTTGGGTCTATACAACCCCCTGATTGTCCTTTAATAATATAGTTCACAATCTACTAATGTATAGTGGTCTATCTTGTTCTAAAGGCCCTGCACCTCCCATAGCAGGATCTCATTGTAGGCAACGGTAAAAAGGAGTTTCCCTGAGGGGGAGAATCGACAGGTCTGCAAAGAGTCACTGTGGTGGAGGAAGTCCTGGAACCTACCACTGGATGATTTGATGAGCTTCAGCACTCGCTCTGAGAGAGAGAGAGAAACAAAACACACAGCTTCATGCAACCTATTTACATACATACACAATGTATCATTGCGTACAGTACTGTGCAGAGACACACATGCTGGTGGTCTGTCAAACTGATGCTGTATTGTAAATTCGAAAATACCAAGCAAGCCTGTGCCAAGCTGGTCTGCTTTTGATGGGTTTTTATTGCAGTTTATTTTAATGCTTCAGTCCTTGCTAGCAAACAAAGTGCTTTTTACAACACGAAACACAAGACACACCAGTCGCATTGTAAAACTGAAGCGAGAGAGGTAGAAGAGAAGTGACATGCACCTTTTGAGCCCACAGCTATGAGGCGACCCTTGGAGGAGAGGCTGAAGCACATGGCCCAATGGGACAGGGCAATCTTCTTTATGACCCGTTTCTTGGCCAGGCTGTAGAAGGACAGCTCTCTCTCCACTCCATAGCCTGTGTACACCACCAGGCCAGGGTCTATGGGGCTGAAAGCAGCCAGGCTGGGGGGAAGGCTGTCTGACTCCTGATGAAGACAGAGATAAAGAGAGGACTTTTAAAACACAGAAATGTTCACGGTAAAACTATTCAATGCTTGCAAGGTTGAGAAAAGTATTTCAAGTAAAAAAACAGTCATTGACTGATATCACGTCTCATCTTGCACTTCACGTCGGGGCCGATTCAGACTTTTTTAAAACCCGTTTTGATTGAAGCTCTTCTCAGTATTTAGTATTCAGACCTACCCTATGCACATGCGCAATGGGGTTTGCGGTTGTGGCTCCCTTGCAAGCGCTGAATAAATGTAATTCAAATCACAGAAAACACACCCCGTTTCCCACAGTGTAGTATAATATGTTTGTATGTTTGTTTTTTTATATACTTTTTTTTGTGGGAAATGGGGTGGAAATACCTGTCATCTTGATATGCTTTCCAGTTTGCTTCCATGAACGGTTTCACATTAGTCTCCAGCGATCAGAAGGAAAAATCATCTAAAACAATTGCTATTTGTATTTTACAATCCCCTTCTCCAAACAGATTACTAATTTACCTAGCTCTTATCAATTTGTAAATTAAATTGCATGGAGAGCGGTGTGTATTTCTAATCATTTCAACAACAACAAAAAATCCACTTGGAACAAACAGGTAAACTCAAACTTATTCATGATTCCCGTATCTGTAGACACACCTCTGCCACACCTTCAATTTCTGTGATCTACCCCCCAAAGAAATACCTTGCTGGCACATGCATTTCCCCATGCTTAAAGGTGCAATATGCAGAAATCACTCCGCCATTTCCTGGTTGATAAAATTCAAATAGTTCGCCTAATTTCAGTTTATGGTGACAAAACAAGCAGTCATTACGTAGAGAATCATTGTACCAGCTAATCCGCTGTGAAATCAATTTTCTATAACCAAAAATATTGKATTTTCATCTGTTTGAAGCTGGTGTACAAAACCGAAATGAAAAGACGAAAAAAACGATACTTAAGAATGGGAAGCATAGAAATTACACACATAGAACAAATCCACCAGTTTTTAGACTCGCTTTCAACGAGAATGACAGATCTATAACTTACTTTTCTATGTGAATTTGGTCGGGTCGCCTACATATTGCAGCTTTAAGTCCAAGTTCAGAATACATAGAGAGAAAAGTGCATAAAAAGGGAATAAAGTTACATTGATGCTAACGCGCATAACTTGGGTCTGAATTCCCACCATCCTGAACAAAATCCTCACATGAAAGTGCTTGTCTAACAGACTGATTTCCATGCTATTCATTTTGTGTGCATGTATGCCTATGAAGATAGGTTTACCTCAGGATTGGCAGGGGCTGGAAATGTGAGCCAGTCCAGGAGCTCACACTTGTCCTTCATCCAATCAGCTGCCCAAACGCTGACCCGTCTGTCTGTACTGGCAGCCAACCACATCTCGTTTCCTTCAAGCCCAAATTCTTTGTACTGGTGGACAAAATGCATGACGACACAATTCCTTCATGTAGATTCTTAGTAGCTCCTCAAAAACAGTTACACTAGTAACTTCAGAAGACGTCACACAGAAGTATGTTCTAGTCATTCTATTATACTATAGGATGGGGTCCCCCCTTTTATTCATTATAATTTGAAAGGCAAAACTGATCCGAGATCTGCACTCCTACTCAGATGCGTGAATATGGGCCCTGACCTGTTTCTTCACACACTGGATGGTAGTGATGGGTGCCCCCTTGTGGTCGCTGATAAGTCGGACGGTAAGCCCGGTTACTGGGCTGCTGACAGCCATCAGGCCGTCCCTCCCCGCAGAGAGGATCACCTGACCTGAGGGTCAGAGGTCACATATAGCCTCCGTTATTGGCAATGTGTATTATTATACATCCCAGTGAAATGACACAAACGGTGTCCCAACAGAAAGACTGCTATCACATCCTAAACATGAATAGGAAAGCAGAGTCGGCAGTGTCCGACTACCAAATTCACACACGAGACAATGTCCACTGGTAGCATTGACAGTGACCTTCCCAAACACACACACCGTTAGCAGAGTACTGGATGGCGGTGACGGCCACAGGGTGCGGGTGCAGCTTGAGCTCCATCTCTGAGGAGGCCAGGCGAAAGATCCTTAGGGTCCCGTCGCTGTACCCCCCCACCACACAGGCATCTCCTTTAGAGGGACTGACGACCGGGCTCCAGCACGCACTACCACAGCTCTGACAGACAAGATGGGGGACGGGGAGGGAAATCAGGTGTGTAGATATTGACAGTCAGACTCCTAGGCTTATAACTGGTGCATGATATGAGATCGAGAGAGCTCTCTCTCTCTCTCTCTCTCTCTCTCTCTCTCTCTCTCTCTCTCTCTCTCTCTCTCTCTTGCTCTCGCTGTCCTCTCTTCTCTCTCCGTCTCCGCTCTCTCGTCTCTCTCTATCATCTTCCTCTCTCTCTTCCTCCTCTTTCTCATCGTCTCGTCTGCTCTTCTCGTCGTCGGTCTCCTCCTCTCTCAGTCTCTCTCTCTGCTCATCGTCTCGTCCTCTCGTTCCTCTCTCTCGTCTCTTCTCTCTCCATGCCATTTAGCCTGTGTATAGGGCGGTAGTTGAAGATAAAATAGCTGCGGTTCATCGTCATAGGCTCTCCATTTAATGATCACATGCTTCACAAACCAGTTTTTTTGTTGTTTATCGAGTCGCGTTTATAATATTTTGTGTGCTATTAAAGATACCATATGGCGGCGGTTAACATTAAATGATGTATTGTAATGGTTATATAGTGTGTACCCCCCCCGTGAATAGGGCGTTAAAAAAGAAGCAAGTAACAGACGAAAAAATGCCCATGACTGGAAACTAAGTTGGATCGTCATTCGATTGTCTGCTGCCGCCAATCCCTCGTCCTTCCATTTAAAAGTCATGCATGACAGGCTTTAGGGAGAGGATGCATTTTGGGGGGGTTAAGTAATATTCGTAAGAACTCTAAAGAAAATTGGCGTCCCAACACTTCCCAGTCCTCCTTGATGATTAGAAGGAAAAGAAAAAACACAAAATAATGCAACCCATTGCCATACGAGTGGAAGTCCGTCGACAATATAGCGCGAAAGCATAAGGTAGCGTCTTTTTTTTTGAAAATCCATAGCGAAGCCTTTGCCTTGAGCGTTCGTGTTAGGGTTTGTTTGGATCTGGTGCAAGCCTCACGGCTGTTGAGACAACCTTGAAACTGCCCGACTCAGTTGTTTGTTGGGGCCGTCACAGCCTCGAGAACGGCCACCCCCACACGGGCAAAGTGGCGCTTCCGTGCGGCGTGAAAGAAACGTGTCATTACCTGACCACGTGGGGGGGGGGGGGGGGGAGTGGGTCAGTCAATGTACGGATAGAGGCGTCAACAATGAACGCTCATATAGGCTCCAAAAGTCACAAACGCATGCACACGCTGGCAAAAATGCTGCACTGTACCTTGCTCTTGTGTCCGCTGATGAGGCGGATGCTGGTGTTGTCCACCCAGTTGATGTACCACAGGGTACCCGCCGTGGTGCCCACGATGCCCATGTCCATGACGTCGTCAAAGGCCGCGCTCACCACCGTCCCGTCCAGCATCATCTCCTGCTCCAATAGCACCCGAGCACCTCTGATAGACAGAGGAAAGGACCAATGAGAGTAGACCATTAGATCAAATAAGCCAATTCATTGAATAAGAGTGGTTCTCTATATAAAACGTAATAGCCTCACAAGATCGCACTGATGCAATACATGTACACCGAACCAAAACATAAAAACACAAATAAACTGAGTTACAGTTCATACAAGGAAATCAGTCAATTGAAATAAACTAGACCCAGATCTATGGATTTCACATGACTAGGAATACAGATATGCATCTGTTGGTCACAGATACAGTTCCTTTAAAAAAAAAAGTAGGGCCTTGGATCAGAAAACCAGTCAGTATCTGGTGTGACCACCATTCGCTTCATGCAGCGCGACATCTCCTTCACATAGAGTTGATCAGGCTGTTGACTGTGGCCTGTGGAATGTTGTCCAACTCCTCTTCAATGGCTGTGTGAAGTTGCTTGATATTGGCGGGAACTGGAACATGCTCTCGTACATGTCGATCCAGAGCATCCCAAACATGCTCAATGGGTGACATGTCTTGTGATTTTGCAGGCCATGGAAGAACTGGGACATTTCAGCTTCCAGGAATTGTGTACAGATCCTTGTGACATGGTGTCGTGCATTATCATACTGAAACATGAAGTGATAGTGGTGGATGAATGGCACGACAACGGGCCTCAGAATCTCGCCACGTATCTCTGTGCATTCAAATTTCCATTGATAAAATGCAATTGTGTTGGTTGTTCGTAGATTATGCCTGCCCATACCATAACCCCACCATGGGGCAATCTGTTCACAATGTTAACATCAGCAAACCACTCGCCAACACAACCATATAAAGCGCTGTCTGCCATCTGCCCGGTACAGTTAAAACTGGGATTCATTCGTGAAGGGCACACTTCTCCAGTGTGCCAGTGCCCATCGAAAGTGAGCATTTGCCAACTTAAGTCAGTCACGACACCAAACTGCAGTCAGGTCAAGACCCTGGTGAGGACGACGAGCACGCAGATGAGCTTCCCTGAGACGGTTTCTGACAGTTTGTGCAGAAATTCTTCTGTTGTGCAAACCCACAGATGGGTATTCTCAGACAATCCGGAAGGAGAAAAAGCCAGATGTGGAGGTCCTGGGCTGGCTTGGTTACACGTGGTCAGCAGTTGTAAGGCAGGTTGGGCGTACTGCCAAATTCTCTAAAATGCCATTGGAGGAGGGTTATGGTAAAGAAATTAACATTCAATTATCTGGCAACAGCTCTGGTGGACATTCCTGCAGTCAGCATGCCAATTGCCCTCTCCCTCAAAACTGGAGACATCTGTGGCATTGTGTTGTGTGACAAAACTGCACATTTTAAAGTTGCCTTTTATTGTCCCCAGCAGAAGCTGGACCTGTGTAATGATAATGCCGTTTAATCAGCTTATTGATATGCCACACCTATTTAACAGGGATGTTAGACAGGTGTGACTAACAGGGATGTAAACAACACTTTACATGTTGTATGCTGAAATCGATCCGCCGTAAAAGACAAATAAACTAGAAGCATAGAAATAGCGCACATAGAACAGATCTACTGCTTCTTAGACTTGCTTTCAATGAGAATGACAGATCTGTAACTACCATTTCTATGTGAATTTGATCAGGTCCCCTCAAAAAGTTACATATTGCAGCTTTAACTAAATACCACATTTTCAAGGTATATAAATCAACAGGCCACAGAGATGAATGGGCTTTAAAGACATGTCATGAGAAGATACACTATGTAACATAGGAGGATGAGGGAAAAGGTATGTAAGGAGTAGAATGTGTAGGCTGAGAAGGAGTGTGCGGTGAGCAACAGACCTGTCCTCTGTGTTAGAGGCCTCTCCTCCAGGCCTCATGCCCTGTACAGCTGCTACGCCCCACAGCCCCAGCCTGCGAGTGTTACTGCCCGTCAACAGACGGTTCCCCCGACACAGCAGCACTCCTAGAAACACACACAAAAGTACACTAATACTGTACATAGAGACTCACAAACCTATTTTGGAGACGGCTTTATTTGCAAGGATTGTGATATGTGTTTATTTACCAACTTTAGTTGAATGAAGTCTGGATAAGCTTCGGATAAGAGTGCCTGCTATGAGTAACATTTTTTAAATGTAACTGACCGATCTCCCCCTGGTCAGCCTCCCAGGTCATGAAGCAACGCTGGGTGTTGCAGTCCCAGGCACACACATGTCCACTGTTGGTGCCCGTGAAGAGGATGGAGTTGGCGTTGTAGCACAGAGCTGTCAGCTCCACGTCACCCACCTCCTCTGGCACACATACTCTCTGCACCTAGAATTTGAATTAGAAAAACTTTATTGTCCACACAACGTGGACATATTTCTTCAAAGTCTTTGTTTAAAAAAAACGTTGTTGTCCTCGTTATGTGGAAATATGTCTTCCTATGAGGGAGGACATGTAGAACATACCTGGTGCTGGCCTGATTTTTATCCAAGCAGAGGGGCTCTAGTTAGCTCGACATGCCCAGCCCAAACCAGGCAGGAAATAAGCAGTGTTAAACAAAAGAAGGCTGGTATTACACCGAAACATGTTCTCTAGAAAGCAGGCCAAAAAAGCATAGATTGGGTCGGTACGATAGTTACCTTCTTAGAAAAACAATTAATTAGAAATTCATTCTAATTCTATTGTTACCTTGAGCTCCACGTCCAGGCCCTGTGTGTGGGTGTTGCAGAAGTAGAGTCCCTGGCGGCCCACACAGGCCAGCTGGCTGGCTGCAGAGGGGCTGAAGGCCACGTCGTGGAGCGGGCCGGACACACTGACCCTAGACAGCAGCTGGTAGGTCCTGGTGCTCCACAGTGCCACCTCCGGGTCGGTGAAGTCCCCTGCAGGAGGGCAGATTCAAATACCATAAAAAAAAAAAATGTTCTCTCTCATCCTTGAGGTAATCATTGATCTGTATGTGACTGGATAAGTGAATGCTATGTAGTGAAACTCTACTACACTTGTCCTTGAAGGACTGTTCCACTGACCCACAGTGAGGAAGAAGAAATCATCCCTGGAGAAGGACAGAGCCTGCACCGCCCCCCGGTGGTAGGAGATGGTATTACTGCAGGTTCCGTCCTGAACGTTCCAGATGCAGATGAGGCTCCTGGTGCCACCGCTGCCCCCTGCCGCCGAGGCCACCGTCTGAAAGAGAACAACACACCGTCAGAGACGTGCAATGACTCATAAAATCACCTGTCTAGTTAGAAGGGATCAAAGTCACATAAACACTTTAAACAGGATAATTCAGACTTAGCACAACTAGTCACAGAGAGAAACCACATTCAGACAGTGGTTGAGACGCAGAGAATGCATCATCCTTATTGGCACCAGCAGTCCACCACCTTCATCATCATCGCTCATGCTAGAGAGGAGACTGGAGGCCTACCTGCGCGTCATTGGTAACAGCCAGACAGGAGATCTCCTCAGTGTGGCCCAGCCAGTGTCTCTGGGAGCCAGTGTGTAGGTTCTCCACCACCACCACACAACCACAGGAGTACGCAAACAGACCTGCAATCAGTCAACACAACTAGGGCTGTGGCGGTCACGAAATTTCGTCAGCCGGTGATTGTCAAGCAAATAACCTCTAACCTCTAGTCTCTCACAATTTGACAAGCACTTGATGATGCCTCGAATTTCATGGCGGCATCTCCTTTGTGGTCGTAATGCACCATTAAAAGATAACCATGCCTTTTGAAGCCCGGAGTGCTGCGTTGTGCCCTTCTCCCTGAGTGTGCTGCGCAATCCGAAACGTCTCTCACTCACACGGCTCTCTGTCACGTGATCGAGTCTTTCTCATAGGCTACAAGTGAAGACGGACACGTCGGGGACGCAACTGTGCGAGTCATTATCCAATTCTGAGGTGCATATTGAAAACATCGGATGAACTGTCCACATTTACTTTTCGTCAACCAACAAGATGAGTAGGCCTAACGAACAGAAAAAGCACTAGCATATGTCAATCTACTATGCCCACAAAAGTCAACCAATTCTATTCTGTGCGAGAAATAAATATTCCAAACATAGTCTGGGACAGTTGTGGGATGCGATAGATCCCAAATTAATACAACCACTAGCATCAAAAAAACGTTTTATGCAATGTGGCTGACGCAACAGATCAGAATGTTTAGCTTAAAATGTTGGTAAACGATTAGGCTATTTCTTCACGTTATAAGCGCAGTAATGCGCACATGGTAGTAGGCTATACGTGTGAATGTTCCATTAGCGGAAAACCCCATTATCAATAGTGACCGCAAATGTGATTATGCCTGTAATGCTTTTATTATGAAGGTGCATTTTTATGGTGAAAATTATCTTCCCCAAACTTGAACTTAACGCGGTGCGTATATATGCCAGTTAGGCTCTACACCCCTTGTAAAGCAGATTGATGTGCTTAATTTTAAGAAGTTATTTGGCCATTTCAGTTGTGATACAAACCTTAAAACGCAATTAAATAGCCTATAGAAATGTTGCGCAACATGAGATCATGGGCTCTCATGAAGTGTTTGATTAGATTTTCAAATACATTTGCATTGATGTCAGAGTGATTAGAGGGACAATAGAGTGCTGAGCACCAGGCAGTTAGCAAGTTTGGTAGGCTACTAATGACCAGCAGCAGCATCAGAACTTGGAGAAGCCTAATTACCGTGACTAAACGGTCATGTGGAATTTGACTGACTTCATGACTCGTGACTGCCAGTGTGGCGGTAATATGGTCACCGCAACAGCCCTAAACAAAACCACATAACCCCCACACAATCACAGGAGTACGCAAATAGACCTGCAATCAGTCAACACAACCACATAAGATAAACAAACAGCGATGAAACTGTAAATAAGAAGGAAAGAGACAAGGGGTCGGGTCATACATGCTTACGCCAAGTCTTACAATGCATTATAACTTGCATCATAATATTTTCTGTATTCTATCAGTATATTTTAGTCAGCCAATAAAATCAGTTGAACAAGCGCAAGGTTTTACCTGTTTCTGGATTCCACACCATGTTGGCCCGCCCATTGCCATTGTAACCAATTACTGCCTTCAGACTCAGGCCCTCTTCGCCCAGTTCGGGAGTTGCAGTACTCTGAGATGGAGACAAGCAGACAGAATGCTTGGAAAGCAAGTCTTAATAATGCAGGCTTCCTTATTTCTCAATGACAGGACCTGAGCTGGCGAGAGGTGCTCTCTACCTGGTCGAGGGTGGAGGTTTTGAAACGTGGGGTGAAGTGCTTGTAGCAGTCGGGGCGCACTGGCTTCTCCACCTCCAAAGAATCTGTATTACATACAACAAAGTAAGAAAAGGTTAAAGACATGCTCCGGAACATTGGTAACTACTGAGTATTTTTAAACCTCCCGCTTTGGGCAGGATGTGTCAATGTGTAGAAGCTATGCTGTGCCATTTTCCCTACATTTCCCCCCCCACGTGGGCCCCTCCTCGAGCAGCTCAAGCAATGACCTTCAGCCCCTCACCGTATAAGTGTCCACAATATGCACATGAAGCACCCAGCAGAGCGAGAGAGAAAGCAATGAAGTGTTGCACGAATCTGCACATATGTGACATTGTACGCAATGTTTGGGTGACCATTTTTGGCTTGTTAGCGCTACTTTCAGAACTACTGGCTTAAAAAGTATACACAAGTACCGGATAATCCCTTTAATAGAGAGAGGAATGGCTTTGTCTAGAAATATCCACTATTGTCAAAGTCAACTATAGAGCATACTATATTGAAATAAATATTGAAATAAGTATATTAGACAAACACACACACATATATATATATATATACACACATACACATATAGCGCATTCGGAAAGTATTCAGACCCTTTTACTTTTCCCACATTTTGTTACGTTACAGCCTTATTCTAAAATGGATTAAAAAAAGAATAATCCTCAATCTACACAAAATACCCCATAATGTCAAAGCAAAAACAGGTTTTTAGAAATGTTTGCAAATTTATTATTATTAAAAGCAGAAATACCTTATTCAGACCCTTTGCTATGAGACTTGAAATTGAGCTCACGTGCATCCTGTTTCCATTGATCATCCCATACCATCCCTACAGGGAAGAATTGTGGTGGCAGCATCATGCTGTGGGGATATTTTTCAGCGGCATGGACTGAGAGACCAGTAAGGATCGAGAGAAAGATGTACAGAGAGATCATTGATGAAAACCTACTACAGAGCGCTCAGGACCTCAGACTGGGGCAAAGGTTCACCTCCAACAGGACAACAACCCTAAGCACAAAGCCAAGATAATGCAGGAGTGGCTTCGGGACAAGTCTCTGAATCTCCTTGAGTGGCCCAGCCAGAGTCCGGACTTGAACCCAATCGAACATCTCTGCAGAGACCTGAATATAGCTGTGCAGCGGCGCTCCCGATTGACTGCAGGAATGTCCAACAGAGCTGTTGCCGGAGAATTTCATGTAAATTTCTCTACCATAAGCCGCCTCCAACGTAATTGTTATAGAATTTGGCAGTACATCCAACCAGCCTCACAAACGCAGAACACGTGTAGCCCCGCCAGCCCAGGACCTCCACATCCGGCTTCTTCACCTACGGGACCATCTGAGGGGGGTGCTGAGGAGTATTTGTGTCTGTAATGAAGCCCTTTTGTGGGGAAAAACTAATTCTGATTGGCTGGGCCTGGCTTCCCAGTGGGTGGAACTGGCGACCAAGTGGGTGGGCCCATGCCCTCCCAAGCCCACCCATTGCTGCACCCCTGTCCAGTCATGTGAAATCCATAGATTAGGGCCTAATGAATGTATTTAAAATGGACTGATTTCCTTCTATGAACTGTAACTCAGTAAAATCTTTGAAATTGTTGCGTTTATATTTTTGTTCAGTCTGTACGCATGTACAGTACCAGTCAAAAGTTTGGACACACCTACTCATTCAAGGGGTTTTCTTTATTTTGACTCTTTTCTACTTTGTATAATAATAGTGAAGACTTCAAAACTATGAAATAACACATGGAATCATGTAGTGTGCAAAGCTGTCATCAAGGCAGAAGAAGAATCTCAAATATATATATTTTTTTTTTAAACATTTTTTGGTTACTACATGATTCCATGTGTTATTTCATAGTTTTGATGTCTTCACTTTTATTCTAGAATGTAGAAAATAGTACAAATAAAGAAAAAGCCTTGAATGAGTAGGTGTCCAAACTTTTGACTGGTACTGCATGCATGATGATATTCTTTGCCACTGAATTTATAAATAAATAATTTACCACTGTCCGCTGCTCTCTTCAGACTAGACTTCAGGGTTGATGAGTCTCCACCTGCTGCCATCTCAGTGACTTTGAGAAAGGAGCCAGACGCAGGGCGAGGGGAGGGGCCTGCCAGGTGGGCAGGGAGGGGGGCAGCGCGGGGAAGGACCTCGTCAATGTCCTCCTCACACAGAGACAGGTGGCTCAGAGCTTAAGAAGGAAAGAGGGAGACACAGGAGAAGGGCAAAGTGGTGGAGAACATGATACTTTAGGTCAGTTGTAAAACAACACCTTGCTCCTTATCTTTCTGTGTTTGCAGGAAGTCATAAGAAAAATGGTGGAAACCCATTGGCGGGCTAGGTGGAACGATCACCATCGTTTTTTGCACACTTTTCCAGGGGTTGGTGCTAGGGGTAATTTTACAAGTAAGGGTGAGAGATAAAAAACAAAGCGTAAAAAAAGTTTATGAAAAAGGGAGCAGCGATTCTCACCTTGTCCAATCCTGTCTATGGAGCTGATGTCCAAACAGGGCGGAGGTGAGGAGGGAAGGGGAGCTGTCCGTCGAGGCATTCCATTGGATAGCAGCCGACCGTTGACCTCTGACTCTGAATGACCTTTAAGGGCTACAGTAGAACCCCCAAATTCTGAATATCTATCGATAGCCAGAACTAGAAGACTTACTTCTTTCTGTAAATGGTATTCTATTCACTGGCAACCTTTTAAAATATGGTGTGAATGACATAGAAAGAAATGATGATTCTTCATCTCTGTTTTTGTATTTACCTGGTTTAGGAGGGGAAACAGAGGCGGAGTTGGGTGGTGAACTGCGAGAGAAAAATGAAAACTGATAAATTACACACAGATGCATGAATACAACCTACTTATACAATTTACAACAGTACAGTAATGCAATGCCACTGTGGATAATTATTTGGGAGACAGACAGACAGACCCAGAGGCAAGACTCTCACCGTCTGTCAGTTCCCGTCTCCTGAGGGTGGGCCAGGAAGTCCCAGAAGAAGATGGCGTCTCCTACTGAGACCACAGCCATCTGGTCTGGGGAGAAGTTCACCTGGCGAATAGGCTGGCTGTGGCCTATGAACATCTGGGATGGAATGTCGTCTTCAGTCAACACATTTCAAATGAATAACGTCACAACTTTAAAAACTACTTGAAATTTGGTAAGATCACAACACTGAAATCCATAAATTGCTAATACAAAATGCAGGTTGGCATGGTAACCGAACACAATCAACTTTACCTGCGAGTTGACATGCAGCTGCATGCTGTAATCCCACACCTTCACAGCATTGTGTCCTGCTGTCAGTAAGAAACGTCCATCCTCACTCACTGCCAGAGAGGAACACTGGTGCTTGTGTACCTTAGACACCTGGCAGGGAGACCATACAAACACTGAAAAACTCCACCAAAACAACGTAGATATATTAAGTACCTTGATTAATATATATTTTTTTTTTAAACACCAAAACACCCACGCTTTTCTTTTCTCACTAGCTCTGACTTTGCTGATAAGTTGCTTTGTTGAGGAAATGTTTTACTTACTACGATCGTGATATATGGTTGTCTCACCGAGCTACCTTATTAAGATGAATGCACTAAGTCCCTCTGGTTAAGAGCATCAGCTAAATTACTAAAATGTAAAAACATCTCTTTAGAAAAGTCAGTGGCAAAGAAAATCATCACCTTCATTACAACACACATCACTGTATTATGCACATCCACGATGTCACACACAAGCACACTATATACACAAAAGTATGTAGACACCCCTTCAAAATGTGTGGATTTGGCTATATCAGCCACACCCATTGCTGACAGGTGTATAACATCGAACACACAGCTATGCAATCTCCAAAGACAAACATTGGCAGTTGAATGGCCTTACTGAAGTACTCAATGACTTTCAACGCGGCACCGTCATAGGATGCCACCTTTCCAACAAGTCTGTTCATAAAATTTCTGCCCTGCTAGAGCTGCCCCGGTCAAATGTAAGTGCGGTTATTGTGAAGTGGAAATGTCAAGGAGCAACAACAGCTCAGCTGCGAAGTGGTAGGCCACACAAGCTCACAGAACGGGCCGCAGAGTGTTGGAAAAAATTGTCTGTCCTCGGTTGCAACACTCACCACCGAGTTCCAAACTGCAACGTCAGCACAAGAACTGTTCGACGGGAGCTTCATGAAATGGGTTTCCGTGGCCGAGCAGCCACACAAAAACCTAAGATCACTAAGCGCAATGCCAAGCGCCGCCATTGGACTCTGCGGCAGCGGAAACTCGTTCTCGGGAGTGATGAATCACGCTTCACTATCTGGCAGTGCGACGGACGAATCTGGGTTTGGAGGATGCCAGGAAAACGCTACCTGCCCCAATGCATAGTGCCAACTGTAAAGTTTGATGGAGGAGGAATAATGATCCGTGGCTGTTTTTCATGGTTCGGGCTAGGCCCCTTAGTTCCAGTGAAAAGAAAATGTAACACTACAGTATACATGACATTCTAGACAATTCTGTGCTTCCAACATTGTGGCAACAGTTTGGGGAAGGCCCTTTCCTGTTTCAGCATGACAATGCCCCCCCCATGACAGTGCAAATAGAGAGGTCCATATAGAAATGGTTTGTCGAGATCCGTGTGGAAGAACTTGACTGGCCTGCACAGAGCCCTGACCTCAACCCCATTGAACACCTTTGGGATGAATTTGAACGGCGACTGAGAGCCAGGCTTAATTGCCCAACATCAGTGCCCGACCTCACTAATGTTCTTGTGGCTGAATGGAAGCAAGTCCCAGCAGCAATGTTCCAACATCTAGTGGAAAGCCTTCCCAGAAGAGTGGAGGCTGTTATAGCAGCAAACGGGGGACCAACTCCATATTAATGCCCATGATTTTAGAATGAGATGTTCGACGAGCAGGTGTCCCCACACACTACAAAAGTATCTCCCACACTAAAACGCAGGCACACACACACACAGCTCAGAAACAGAGAGACGGCATGCATATCAGTACCACTACCTCTCTGAGCAGTCGTCCGGTGTTCGCGCTAATCCACAGGATCTTGTTGGCGGAGGTGGTGACCAGTAGGTGTCCAGTGGAGGCCGGGGAGAAGCACACCTTCAAGGCCGAGTCCAGACTGGTGCTCTCCACATCCAGGATACTCACGTCCACACGCAGCAGCTGAGTGATGCGACGTAGAGCATCATGTTACCTCGGCTCAGATACACATCCGAACTAGTTCAAATCGCATTTTAATTTGTCACATGCTTCATAAAAAACAGGTAAAGACTAACAGTGAAATGCTTACCTTCCCAACAATACAAAGAGAAAAAAAATATACAAATAATAGAAAAGTAATAAGTTATAATAAATACACAATGAGTAACGATAACTTAGATATATATAAACAGGAATCCAGTACCGAGTCGATGTGAAGGGTAATTGAGGTAGATATGTACATTTAACATATACAGTTGAAGTCTGAAGTTGACATACACCTTAGCCAAATACATTTAAACTCAGTTTTTCACAATTCCTGACATTTAATCCTAGTAACACATTCCCTTTCTTGGGTCAGTTAGGATCACCACTTTATTTTAAGAATGTGAAATGTCAGAATAATATGAGAGAGAATGATTTATTTCAGCTTTTCTTTCTTTCATCACATTCCCAGTGGGTCAGAAGTTTACATTCACTCAATTTGTATTTGGTAGCATTGCCTGTAAATTGTTTGACTTGGGTCAAACGTTTCGGGTAGCCTTCCACAAGCTTCCCACAATAAGTTGGGTGAATTTTGGCCCATTTCTCCCGACAGAGCTGGTGTAACTGACAGGTTTGTAGGCTTCCTTGCTCGCACACGCTTTTTCAGTTCTGCCCACCAATTTTCTATAGGATTGAGGTCAGGGCTTTGTGATGGCCACTCCAATACCTTGACTTTGCTGTCGTTAAGCCAGTTTGCCACAAATTTGTAAGTATGCTTGGGGTCATTGTCCAGTTGGAAGACTCATTTGCAACCAAGCTTTAACTTCCTGACTGATGTCTTGAGATGATGCTTCAATATTTCCACATAATTTTCCATCCTCATGATGGCATCTATTTTGTGAAGTGCACCAGTCCCTCCTGCAGCAAAACACCCCCACAACATGATGCTGCCACCCCCGTGCTTCACGGTCGGGATGGTGTTCTTCGGCTTGCAAGCCTCCCCCTTTTTCCTCCAAACATAATGATGGTCATTATGGCCAAACAGTTCTATTTTTGTTTCATCAGACCAGAGCACATTTCTCCAAAAAGTACAATCTTTGTCCCCATGTGCAGTTGCAAACCGTAGTCTGGCTTTTTTATGGCGGTTTTGGAGCAGTGGCTTCCTCTTTGGGCTGAGCGCCTTTCAGGTTTATTCGAATAGGACTCGTTTAACTGTGGATATAGATACTTTGTACCTGTTTCCTCCAGCATCTTCACAAGGTCCTTTGCTATTGTTCTGGGATTTATTTGCACTTTCGCACCAAAGTCCGTTCATCTCTAGGAGAACGCGTCTCCTTCCTAAGCGGTTATGACCGGCTGCGTGGTCACTGGTGTTTACTTGCGTACTACTGTTTGTACAGATGAACGTGGTACCTTCAGGTGTCAAGCAAAGAGGCACTGAGTTGAAGGTAGGCCAAAATACATCCACAGGTACACTTGACAATTGACTCAAATGATGTTAATTAGCCTAACAGAAGCTTCTAAAGCCACATAATTTCTGGAATTTTCCAAGCTGTTTAAAGGCACAGTCAATTTAGTGTATGTAAATCTCTGACCCACTGGAATTGTGATACAGTGAATTATAAAAGTGAAATAATCTGTCTGTAAACAATTGTTTGAAAAATGACTTGTGTCATGCACAAAGTATGATCGCTAAAAGACTTGCCAAAACTAGATTTTGTTAACAAGAAATTTTGTGGAGCGTTTTGAAAAACGACTTTTAATGACGCCAACCTAAGTGTATGTAAACTTCCGACTCAACTGTAACTAAGAATAGAACGTCAGATAATAACAGTAGCAGCAGTGTATGTGGAGTCAAAAAAGTTGTGCAAAAAGGATCAATGCAGATAGTTAACCATCAGCTACCCAAACTATTTAAATAACTATTTAGCAGTTTTACGGCTAAGCTGTTTAGGGTTCTGTTGGTTCCAGACTTGTCATCGGCCGCTTGAGGTGTGGATGCAAAGAAAACAGTCTATAACTTGGTGGCTGGCCTTTGACAATTTTAGGACTCCCTCTGACACGGCTGGTATAGAAGTCTGGATGGCAGGAAGCTTGGCCCCAGTGATGTACTGGGCAGGACACAGTACCTCTGTAGCGCCTTGCGGTCGGATGCCAAGCATTGCCACACCAAGCAATGATGGAGCCAGTCAAGTTGCTCTCAATGGTGCAGCTGTAGAACTTTTTCAGGATCTGAGGCCCAGTGCCAAATCTTTTCAGCTCTCTGAGGGGCAAGAGGTGTTGTTGTGCCCTCTTCACGACTGTCTTGGTGTGTGTGGACCATGATAGATCCCCGCTCCACTAGAGCGTGCCGATGTCAATGGTCTTCGAAAGCCAAGTCAACAAACAGATCATGACCATCTTGAATCCCAGCGTACTTTCTCCGCTGTGCAATCCGGTTTCCGAGCCGGTCACGGTGCACTCAGCCACGCTCAAGGTACTAAACGATATCATAACCGCCATCGATAAAAGACGTACTGTGTGCAGGCCGTATTCATCGACCTGGCCAAGGCTTTCGACTCTGTCAATCACCATATTCTTATCGGCAGACTCAGTAGCCTCGGTTTTTCTATGAACTGCCTTGCCCTGTTCACCAACTACTGAGACAGAGTTAGTGTGTCCAAATGGAGGCATGTTGTCCGGTCCTCGGGCAGTCTCTATGGGGGGACCACAGGGTTCATTCTCTCAGGCCGACTCTTCTCTGTATAATCAAGTGATGTTGCTTCTTGCTGCGGGCGATTCCCTGATCCACTACTCACGACGCACATTACTGTATACTTGTGCCCTTCCTGGACACTGTGCTATCTAACCTCCAAACGAGCTATGCCTGATACAACACTCCTCCGTGGCTCCAACGCTCTTTAAACGCTAGTAAAACCAAATGCATGCTTTCAACCGTTCGCTGCGCTGCACCGCACGCCCGACTAGCATCACCACCCTGGACGTTCCGACCTAGAATATGTGGACATCTATAAGGTCATAGGTGTTGGCTAGACTGCAAACTCTCTTTCCAGCTCATATAAAAATCGCCCAATCCAAAATCAAATCTAGAGTCGGCTTTCTATTTCGCAACAAAGCCTCCTTCACTCACGCCGCAAACTTACCCTAGTAAACTGACTATCCTACCGATCCTCGAGACTTCGGCGATGTTCTACAAATAGCTCTCAATACCCTACTCAGCAAACTGGATGCAGTTTATCACAGTGCCATCCGTTTTGTTACTAAAGCACCTTATACGACCACACTCCGGCGACCTGTATGCCCTAGTCGGCTGCCCTCGCTACATGTTCGTGCGTCAGACCCACCTGGCCTCAGGTCATCTACAAGGCTATGCTAGGTAAAGGTGCCGCGTTATTCTCAGTTCACTGGTCACGATGGCTACACCCACCCGTAGCACGCGCTCCAGCAGGTGTATCTCACTGATCATCCCTAAAGCCAAAACCTCGATTTGGGCCGACTTGTCCTCCATTCTCGTGCTGCCTGCGACTGGAACGAATTGCAAAAATCTCTGAAGTTGGAGACTTTTATCTCCCTCAACAACTTTAAACATCTGCTATCTGAGCAGCTAACCGATCGCTGCAGCTGTACATAGTCCATCGGTATATAGCCCACCCAATTTACCTACCTCACCCCCATACTGCTTTTATTTATTTACTTTTCTGCTCTTTTGCACACCAGTATCTCTACTTGCACATGATCATCTGATGAGTTATCACTCCAGTGTTAATCTGCTAAATTGTAATTATTCGATTTATTGCCTACCTCCTCATGCCTTTTGCACACATTGTATATAGATTCTCTTTTTTTCTACCATGTTATTGACTTGTTTATTGTTTACTCCATGTGTAACTCTGTGTTGTTGTCTGTTCACACTGCTATGCTTTATCTTGGCCAGGTCGCAGTTGCAAATGAGAACTTGTTCTCAACTAGCCTACCTGGTTAAATAAAGGTGAAATATAAATAAAAATAAATAAAAAATGGTGACTTGCTTGGTCCTCCGTTTCCTGTAGTCCACAATCAGCTCCTTTGTCTTGCTGACATTGAGGGAGAGATTGTTGTCCTGGCACCACACTGACCTCCTCCCTATAGGCTGTCTCATCGTCGTCGATGATCAGGCCTACCACTGTCATGTCGTCAGCCAACTTAATGATGGCGTTGGAGTCCTGGGTGAACAGGGACTACAGGCGGGGACTAAGCACACACCCCTGAGGGGCCCCCGTGTTGAGGGTCAGCATGGCAGATGTGTTGTTGCCTACCCTCACCACCTGGGGGCAGCCCGTCAGGAAGTTCAGATGCAAACGGAGGTGTTCAATCCCAGGGTCCTTAGCTTAGTGATGAGCTTTGAGGGCACTATGGTGTTGAATGCTGAGCTGTAGGCAATGAACAGCATCCTCACGTAGGTGTTCCGCTTATCCAGGTGGGAAAGGGCAGTGTGGAGTGCAATAGAGCTTGCATCATCTGTGGCTCTGTTGGGGTGGTAGGCGAATTGGAGTGGGCCCAGGGTGTCTGGGATGATGCCGTTGATGTGAGCCATGACCGGCCTTTCAAAGCATTTTATGGCTACAGATGCGAGTAGTACGGGGCGATAGTCATTTAGACAGGTTACCTTGGCGTTCTTGGGCACAGGGACTATGGTGGTCTACTTGAAACATGTAGGTGTTACTTTGTCTCTGCCAAAATTACTGCAGAGACACACCAGTTGGTCCTGACCTACCATTTGGGAAGTACAGAGTAAATCACAATTTTTTTACACTATAAATTGAACAATAAAGTTGTCCAAGCCACATATAGGATAACAAAGCTCAAAGACTAATTGATTGACACAATAACAGGGGGCAGAGATTTTGTTGATCGTAAGAGAACCAACAGTACCTCATCCAGGGAGCGGGCGGCCATGATGGTGACGGTGTACTCAGACGGCCCGACGAAAGCCAGACAGCGATTGTCACTGCTTACAGTGAGGGCGTCAGGAGCACGTTCAGTGCCTCGCGCAACCACATTACCTACACAAAAATAGAATGAGGGAGGGTGTGTTGGGGCATAAAATTAACTTTTTGGGCTATCAGCCACTGTTGCAGGTAGATTGAAAATCTACAAGCCACTCAGATTTTTTAGCAGCCAAAATAAAAAAAAGTCATTAAAATTACACCAACAAAACACACAAAAAACAGATATGCTTTCTAATGTTTCAAAAACAAATGTATTACCAGTAAGAAGTAATGTGGTATATTGTTTAATTTCATTTTTTGTGTCTAAGGTATTTTAACCAAAATATCACAGCCTCCAGCCAGGCAGTGTTTCAGCGAGAGGTGGAATAGGCTATAGTAGGATTCGTAGTTCTTTGACTTTGTGCGATTAATTTACCGGCTATGAAACAAAATGTCAGAAATACTTTGAGAACAGCTACTGCAGCATTTATTTTACTATAAATGTGATCATACTTGACTACTTTTATTCACAAATCCGAGTGAAATGCTCGCACTGTGGAGCCCTGACCACTCGCCATTGTGGCTAGTGAAATGGGCATCTTACCCGCAAATGCCAAAATCTACCCACATTTGGCTAGTGGAGGGTGTTAATATTAGGCCCTGCCTGTAAGTCATTGAAAATTGAAGATACAGTACCTTCACTGGAGATGGAGCTGTCTGACAGGTAATATCAGAACAATACAATACACTGAGTGCAGTCCTTGTCTTTCTGAAGGTGAAAGGTTCCATCTTCCATTCCATTCATAACATACCAGCTAATTCAACCAGCTCCAGGTGTATTGTATATGTGTGGTTGTCAGTGTTAACTCACCCAGTACTCGGAGTACATGGTGGTCTTCCTGAGAGGAGTTGTAGAGAGCCAGAGAGCCCAGAGAGCCAGCGCTGTACATGAACTCGCCATCTGGAGAGAAGGCCAGGCCCACCACCTCCCCTCTGTGCTGCCTGCAGAAACCAAAAAAACACAAGGAGGACTCGAGGTGTTCTGAAAGATGAGACGTCGAGGATTATAATAAATAGCACTTTGATGTCATAGAAGCAAACCACACACACCTGTGAGTCCAAATGCGCACTTCACATTTCCATTTAAAACTCATGTAATTTACAGTATGATGGATTCTATCAAAATGTAACATGTTTCAAGTCAAACTGCAGTTTGTTAGTATTGTGTTTAGTGAATGACTTCTGTGAGTATTAATGGAGTTTAGGCCATGTGTACGCTAATTTAGAAAGGTTGACCTCATCAGATAAGAGGAAATTGCCTAGGATCAGGGTCAAGAGAGCAGGGTCAAGCCCAGAACAGAGGATGGACGGGGCGCGATTCTGACATCTGGCAAAACAAAGAGAGAACCATGGACATTCCACAGCGAAAAGGAGGGAAACTCATTGGGGTCATAAAATGTATAGCTGGGGAGGTGACGCCTACAAAGGAAGAGTCCAAAATGTGTTGTGCGCTTTCTAAAATGTATGCACTCAGCAGACTGTATCCTCAGTAGTAAACACTTCCTTATTGCAAAGAGGTGGCAATAGCATTTTTCTTTTTAACAAGTATCAACGTTTCTGATCGCTATGTTTGATGGACAGTTACAAGGATACCATGGCGTCATAGCCTGGGTTGCCCTTAACAGAATGAGCCTGTTTGTTTATTGTGAAGAAAATAAGCAGCGTGTGTGGTTCACACACTTAAATGCCCCCGACTCCATTCTATAAGCACCAAAATGACTATCCGTTTCTATGAAGTGCCTTGTGACAGCCTAATTTAGCTAGTCATGTTGGCAATAGAACAAGCTTTAAATGATGCCCACCTGACCCAGATTGAGATTTAAATAAAAAAATAACAGTAATTGTGTGATGGTGTAAATAACAACAGTAATTGTGTGATGGTGGGGACGCAGGGCTGTGTTCCAAACAAACATCTACAAGTCTGCTTCAGTTACTAAAAACGGCACAACTAAGAGAGCTCAAAAAAGCACTGAAAAGTTGAAAGCGCTTTCCTTTGAGTCATAAAATCGCATTGAAAGTACTTAGAAACGGTGCACACTGGACAGGTGTGTGGCCACCAGTTCGACCCCTCACTCAAACCCTTCTCATTTTATTTTGTCTTACATTGCACCTACCCCCACATTCTTCATGAATATTCTTACTACGTTACAGAATGTATGCAGAGTATTTTCAGATTTCATTGTCGATAAACGCTGCGAAAAGCACAGTAAAACGTCAAATGCACGTAAAATCAACAGTTATTTTAGATTCAGTCGTGTCAGGTGGACAGGTGTCCTCACCATAATCTCCAAATTGTTCCCTTTCAATTCCTGCCATGGTTATGCATATGCTTCTCATACTGTAGTTATTCAGTTAGAAACATTTCAATTGGGCCCTATCCATATAGGCCAATTCCCACGATTGTAATGGGTTAACAAATACCCATGAGTCACAGAGCGAGAGCCAAAAACACTGCACTAATCATATATTTAATAAAACCATTTCCATTCTCCCTCCCTCTCTCATTCTCTAAACCTTTACACCGGTTAACACTGAAGTGTTCAAACTGCGGCAGGGGTCTCGACATTCATACAAGACCTTATTAAATGTGTCTATAATAGCCTTGCTGCCAACTCTGTCCCACAGACTCTGTGTGTGTGTGTGTGTGTGTGTGTGTGTGTGTGTGTGTGTGTACAGTAGGTGCGCGAGGGAGCGTGGCTCAGTCACGAATCACAGATTCTCTCATCTCCAGAAGGCCTCTGCTCGATTCCTCAATAACGAGATACCACACTGGTACCAACTGACAGACTGTGACAAGAGCCAAATCTCTGTCACCCTTCCTACACCGCCATTGCCCATGCCTGTAAGAGGCCAAAATAAAAAAAAATGTGCAAAGAGAGCGAAAGATAGAGGCACAGCAGATGTCACAGGTGTGACACTTCCTTGTGAGGGGTGGTGGTGGTGTCCGAGAGGTTTATGGTAGGTCACAGTAATGACATGACTCAGCTGGCGGGATAAACAGTCACTGACTTAACTGGCTATATATTCAAATCAGTACCAAGACGTATGATCCACTGACAGCGACAGCTAGTCACGTCCGGCAAATTGGCCGTCGGGTTACGGCGTCTTACAGCACGTGATCAGAACTGAAAGGATTATTGCGAGTCAAGGCAAAACTGTGCTGAAGGTCTTTTCCTGCTCAGAGACTGTATCTAGATTCTGTTGGATCAAGGCACCACATAACTTCTGTTGTTCATTAATCTATCAACTCCAGAACCCACTATGTATACGACAGTATCTCCTCTAGTCTGGGTCTACCTACTTGTGTTCTGCCAGTAGTTTGGCGCTGGCGATGTCAAAGACCCTGACAAGGCCGGAGCTGGATCCACAGGAGAAGACTTGCAGGCTGGGGTGGAAGGCCACGGAGCAGGGCGTGTCTTCAGAAACAAAGTCATACAGCTGGAGAAGGCCCAGAGGACACATAGCAGTCATGAGGTTACAGCGATTCAGTCAGATAAGATCACGGTGGAACAGTCAGAATTCTAAGGAGGAGAGGTCAGTTACTTCAGGTGAGAGAAATCTTACAATAATTCTCGAAAAACATAACACTGACCATTTTCTTACTATTGCGTCGACCTGTACCAAACTG
This sequence comes from Salvelinus sp. IW2-2015, assembly GCF_002910315.2. Lineage (NCBI taxonomy): Eukaryota > Metazoa > Chordata > Actinopteri > Salmoniformes > Salmonidae > Salvelinus > Salvelinus sp. IW2-2015. The sequence continues at coordinate 13,347,652 of NC_036858.1, forward strand.
TGGCATTATCCTTATCAACACTGTTCAAGCAACTATGGTGGACGCATGACCAGGCCAGCTCAGTTTCCCTCAATTCGTCTCAGCAGTGCAAAAAAAATATGTGGGTTTGAAAATGAGCCTTGTAGCTTTGAGCGTCAGTGTGTGCTATCAGTTCCAGGGCTCCAGTTCCCACCTGCTGCATGGAGTCCATGTCCCAGACGCGCACGGTGCGGTCGCAGGAGGCGGTGGTGATGCGCCGACGGATACCGTCCACGCTGAAGCCCAGCACGCTGTCCGTGTGTGACCTCATCAGGGTGCTGTAGCCCCGGCTGCTCACGTCCAGGTAGCCCAGGTTACCGCCGGTGGTGGCCGCCATGACGCTGAGGCCGTCGTCGGACACGGACACAAGGCTCACAGGACCCTCGTGTTCTGGGGAGGAAAGACAGGGGGGCTGAGGAACACCGGAGTGTGTGTCTGTGTACTGTAGGCTGAGAAAGTGCGTTGGCTGAGGAAATGGGAGGCAGCGTGCGCAGAATGTGGCTTTTGATTAAATGGCAGCGATTACATTACTCTAAAATCCCATCAAGACTCCTTTGAAACCCTTCATACGAGCAATAAGATTTTAGCTCTTTGATAAGTGCTTTGACTGGGATTCAACCTGGAAACCCCTTTGATATGGGTTGTGTTCAAACACCTTCAGTTTATCAGAGACATTTACTTCAAACAAGTTACCAATTCTTTAGATGCCAGTCAATATTGACACGTTGAATGCGGCAGATGTACTGAATAAAACAAATGACTGTGGCTGAGTGAGATGTCATTTCTTCCTGCCACTGGTTTTGCAGATGACTTTAGGAATGAGTGATGTGGTTGTTTTTTATATATTATATATTAGGGAAAGGGAGATACCTAGTCAGTTGTACAACTGAATGCCTTCAACTGAAATGTGTCTTCTGCATTTAACCCAACCCCTCTGAATCAGAGAGGTGCGCGGGGCTGCCTTAAAATCGACCTCCACGTCTTTGGTGCTCGGGGGAACGGTGGGTTAACTGCCTTGCTCAGGGGCAGAACGACAGATTTTTAGCATGTCAGCTCGGGGATTCGATCCAGCAACCTTTCGGTTACTGGCCCAACGCACTAACCACTAGGCCACCTAAGTCACTCTGGATTAGAATGTCTGCTGAATGACTAAAATGTTCAATGTAAATGTAGATGATTGACAGACCGAGCAGGGATGGAGCTGAATGTTAAAATAAGGGGCCCTGCTGTTGAACTGTGCCTGTTCTCACCAGCCTCCAGGAACACGGTGGAGAAGTCTAGGGGCCAGAGCCGCAGGAAGCCGTCCTCAGAGCCTGTGGCGCAGAACGCTGATGACACGCTGATGCTGTTGACAGCGATGCCCAGACCTGGTGGGAAGGAGAACATTTTTATTGTTCAACACAGCACAGTTTAAAGTGATCTCATGTCTCACCTCAAATTACCTTTATCCCTCTCTCTCTCTCTCTTTCTCCCTCCCTACATCCCTCCCCGCCCTCCTCCTCCACCGTCCTCTCACCCATGCCGAAGGTCTGTTTCTCACGGCGCTGAGCGTGGGGCTGCTGGGCAGGCAGCAGTCTCCTGACGTTCTTGATCGCCACGCTCCCGTAGTCTATCTCCAGGATGTGGCCACTGCGGCTACTGGCAAATCTATTGGAAACAAGAAAACCGAGGCTCCATAATGGCTCAAAGTCTTCTGAATTAGAAAATTGAGCACTTATGGCCTCCTCTCCGAAGAGTGGGCGGGATAATGTACTTTAGACTGGGTTATTAGGGGATTGAGTGGTGTGGCTCCAGCAGGTGAGGTGTCAGTCACTCAGAGGCAGTGATGTGTGGATCTTTTCAAACCTTTCATAGGCTCAGCGGGAGAGAAGTAGAGAGAGAAAGAGAAGGCACTGGGTTCTGATTCCCCGAAATAGAACTACGCAGGGCTTGGAGGAAGACATAAGTAAGCTCACAGTTTGGAGAGCCAAATTTGCACATATACCAATTTAAAAATGTTATTCCGCCATGTTTTAAGGTCAAGGTAATTTATCTTAGATGGTAAAATGCTTAGTGGGTCAGATTTAGCCTCGTAAACACCAGACTGAGTCACGCTGCGCTATCAGCAACATTCATGTAAGCTCGCGGGATCAGGCAGCTTTGTGAGGCTAGGTCAGATTTACTGTAGAAGGGTTTCTAGATATATTGTGACATTTGCACCCTTCCAGAAGTTATAGACTGCATCTCAAAATGGTACCCTATTCCCTCTATAGTGTACTACTTTTGACTAGAGCCCGCACTATTTGGGATGCAGCCATAGCCTACCTATAATATATGAAAAGTTTTTAAAAAACTGAAAGGAGTGTGTGCTCACAGCGTGCGGTCCTCAGGCTCGCGGTCAGCAGAGTGACCCTCCTCAAAGGCCACGTCAGTGAAGTCCAGGGCGTGGTACTCCCCCAGGTTGACCGGACAAGACCGCAGGACCCCGCTCCGCACACGCCACAACCGAACGTTATCCCGACCACAGGACACCATCCTGGGGCGTAAATACACAAAATAACATATTTACATTTTGGCTATTTAGCAAAGGCAAAACAATTATAATTATCACAGTAACACAAACTCAAGGTGACAGAATGGACACATTCCTACACACATTTCTTTTAACCTCTAATGAATCCTGAATGAAGCCTTACATATTTGTATTTATTATGGATCCCCATTACTCTTCCTGGGGTCCAGCAAAAGTAAGGAAGTTTATACACTTTTAAAACATTACAATACATTCACCGATTTCACTGCCAGAGGGCACACAGAACACACTGTGTGGCCTCAGGCCCCTACTCCACCACATATCTACATTACTAAATACATGTGTATGTATAGTGCGTATGTTATCGTGTGTGTGTGTGTCAATGTTTGTGTTGCCTCACATATTGAAGTATGATAGACTGTAACGTTACCGTGTGTCATCAAAGAAGGCAATCTTCATGGTCTGTATGTCCACGTCGGTGTGTGCTTTGGCCAGGACAGACACCTCTCCTCCTTTAGTGACACGCAGGGTGTTCCACACAACCACCATCTGTGGAGGAGAGTTAAAAGAGTGAAAAGATTTGACATGGGCCCACAGATGCTCAAAAGTTCTATAGCTGCACCATTGAGAGCATCTTGACTGGCTGCTTGGTTCGGCAACTGCAAGGCACGACAGAGGGTAGTGAGTATACCCACTGCTGCTACCGTCTATGATATATCCTGTTCCCTAGTCACTTTAACCCTACCTAAACTCAGCAAAAAAAGAAACGTCCTCTCACGGTCAACTGCGTTTATTTTCTGCAAACTTAACATGTGTAAATATTTGTATGAACATATCAAGACTCAACAACTGAGACATAAACTGAACAAGTTCCACAGACATGTGACTAACAGAAATGGAAAAATGTGTCCCTGAACAAGGGGGGTCAAAATCCAAAGTAACAGTCAGTATTGGTGTGGCCACCATCTGCATTAAGTACTGCAGTGCATCTCCTCCTCATGGACTGCACCAGATTTGCCAGTTCTTGCTGTGAGATGTTACCCCACTCTTCCAACAAGGCACCTGCAATTTCCCTGACATTTCTGGGGGGAATGGACATAGCCCTCACCCTCAGATCCAACAGGTCCCAGACCTGCTCAATGGGATTGAGATCCGGGCTCTTCGCTGGCCATGGCAGAACACTGACATTCCTGTCTTACAGGAAATCCCGCACAGAACGAGCAGTATGGTTGGTGGCATTGTCATGCTGGAGAGTCATGTCAGGATGAGCCTGCAGGAAGGGTACCACATGAGGAAGGAGGATGTTTTCCCTGTAACGCACAGCGTAGAGATTGCCTGCAATGACAACAAGCTCAGTCCGATGATGCTGTGACACACCGCCCCAGACCATGACAGACCCTCCACCTCCAAATCGATCCCGCTCCAGAGTACAGGCCTCGGTGTAACGCTCATTCCTTCGACGATAAAAGCAAATCCGACCATCACCCCTGGTGAGACAAAACCGCGACTCGTCAGTGAAGAGCACTTTTTGCCAGTCCTGTCTGGTCCAGCGACGGTGGGTTTGTGCCTACAGGTGACGTTGTTGCCAGTGATGTCTGGTGGGGACCTGCCTTACAACAGGCCTACAAGCCCTCAGACTAGCCTCTCTCAGCATATTGCGGACAGTCTGAGCACTGATGGAGGGATTGTGCGTTCCTGGTTTAACTCGGGCAGTTGTTGTTGCCATCCTGTACCTGTCCCGCAGTGTACCTGTCCCGCAGTGTGATGTTCGGATGTACCGATCCTGTGCAGCTGTTTTTACACGTGGTCTGCCACTGCGAGGACGATCAGCTGTCCGTCCTGTCTCCCTGTAGCGCTGTCTTAGGCATCTCACAGTACGGACATTGCAATTTATTGCTCTGGCCACATCTGCAGTCATCACGCCTCTTTGCAGCATACCTAAGGCACGTTCACGCAGATGAGCAGGGACCCTGGGCATCTTTCTTTTGATGTTTTTCAGAGTCAGGAGAAAGGCCTCTTTAGTGTCTTAAGTTTTCAGAAATGTGACCATAATTGCCTACCCTCTGTAAGCTGTGTCTTAATGACCGTTCCACAGGTGAATGTTCATTAATTGTTCATTGAACAAGCATGGGAAACAGTGTTTAAACCCTTTACAATGAAGATCTGTGAAGTTATTTGGATTTTTACAAATTATCTTTGAAAGACAAGGTCCTGAAAAAGGGACATTTCTTTTTTTGCTGAGTTTATATGTACATAGCTACAACAATTACCTTGTACAACTGCACATCGACTCAACACTGGTACTTCCTGTGTATAGCCACACTATTTTCCACGTCATGTGCATAGCCACGCTATTTTCCACGTCCTGAATATAGCCACGCAATTCTCCACTCCCTGTATATAGCCACGCTATTTTCCACTCCCTGTATATAGCCACGCTATTCTCCACTCCCTGTATATAGCCACGCTATCTCTCCAGCTCTCTGTAATATTAGCTCATTCTTACTCCCTGTAATATAGCCACGCTATTTCCACTCCCTGATATAGCCACGCTATTCTCCACTCCCTGTATATAGCCCATGTATCCACGCTATTCTCCACTCCCTGTATATAGCCACGTTATTTTCACTCCCTGTATATAGCCACGCTATTCTCCACTCCCTGTATATAGCCACGCTATTCTCCACTCCTGTATATAGCCACGCTATTTCCACTCCCTGTATATAGCACGCTATTCTCCATTCCCTCCCTGTATATAGCCACGCTTTTCCATCCCTGTATATAGCCACGCTATTTTCCACTCCTGTATATAGCCACGCTATTCTCTCACTCCCTCCCTGTATATAGCACGCTATTTCCTCACTCCCTGTATATAGCCAGCTATTTTCCACCCTGTATATAGCCACGTCTATTTTCCACTCCCTGTATATAGCCATGCTAATTTTCCATCCTGTGTATTAGCCATGCTATTTTTCCATCCCTGATATATAGCCATGCTATTTTTCCATCTCCCTGTATATAGCCATGCTATTTTCCACTCCCTGTATTAGCCATGCTATTTTCCCTCTGTATATAGCCATGCTATTTCCACTCCCTGTATATAGCCATGCTATTTTCCTCCTGTATATAGCCATGCTATTTTCCACTCCCACTCTGTCATATAGCCATGCTATTTCCACTCCCGTATATAGGCATGTATTTTCGCACTCCTGTATATAGCCATGCTATTTCCACTCCCTGTATATAGCCATGCTATTTTCCACTCCCTGTATATAGCCATGCTATTGTTCCACTCCCTGTATATAGCCATTGCTATTTCCACTCCCTGTATATAGCCATGCTATTTTCCACTCCCTGTATATAGCCATTGCTATTTTTCCATCCCTGTATATAGCCATGCTTATTTTCCTACTTCCTGTATATAGCCATATTTTCCACTCCCTGTATATAGCCCGCTATTTCTCCACTCCCTGTATATAGCCACGCTATTCCCACTCCCTGTATATAGCCACGCTATTTTCCCACTCCCTGTATATAGCCAGCTATTTTCCACTCCCTGTATATAGCCACGCTATTTTCCACTCCCTGTATATAGCCATGCTATTTCCACTCCCTGTATATAGCCTAGCTATTTTCCACTCCCTGTATATAGCCATGCTATTTTCCACTCCGCGTATAATAGCCATGCTATTTTCCACTCCCTGTATATAGCCACGTCTATTTGTTCCGCACTCCTGTATATAGCCATGCTATTTTCCACTCCCTGTATATAGCCATGCTATTTTCTACTCCCTGTAAAGGCACGCCCTACTCAGAGACACAGCTGCATGTGAGCTCTTACATTTTTCAACATGTTTTTTTACAAAAGGATAGATTTGGAGTTGGATAAACTTGGATTTTTCGGCAGGTACATACACAGGATGCTACCCTCCACAGCATGGCCTTCGCTCCAGATCAAAACTCCAAACCTACAACCTAATTTTGATGAAAATTAACCGGAGAGATGACTGCTTCCAAGGTTATTTTCCCAAGCTATACGTAGGGTGCTCTAGCAAACAAACAGCAGAGACCTGAGGACACCATCCAACCTGGAACTGAGTGAGCAGTGTTTGGTCTGATGCTATTTTGAAAGTCAAGAAGAAAAAATAAGAAAAAAATAAAGTACATTACAATGATATATTTTATGGGGACTGAATGCTGAGTTAAGGCTCCCAAGCTTGCAAGGACAGACCAGATACAAATTCAATTAGCATGAATGTGTGAAGTAAAAGGTGTCGAGGCCTTTGGGCCCAACAAGTGGCAGGAGTTTTTGAAGCATCCTCTGAAGCCCCCTCCCGCTGTTCTAAGACCATTCACTGGCATTTCCTACAAGAAATCTGCCTCCAGAAATAAAAACTTCTCCCAAGTGGGCGTGACACCTATTCCCGTTGCCTGCTACACTGCTGCTTGGATTCCACCTGGCGATCTGTTCACCGTCTGCCCCTGTCTGGTACAGGTACCCCCACCCTCACCCCTCTCTCCCGAGCTTTCGCACGCCTCCAGCACTCATGCAGTTGGGCGAGTGACTCTGAAGTCATTATATATATTTTTTGTTTCTTGTGCATTTTGCTATTTGCCTCATGACTCCTGCATACTTTGTTGACTACAAACTTTCTTTACCCAACCGTGGGACAGACTGTTTGTTCCCACACTCGGGACTCTGACCCTCTATTGGTTACACTGACTTTTGGCCTCCCATCCTATTCTAACCACCTCTCGCCGGCTTTGTATTCATGTTACCTGATGAAATTGCTGTTCAATATGATCTTGTTGCCATCTGATGCACATTCAGATGTCATATATCAGCACTGCAGAGCTCTCCCTGCAGAGCTCTCCCAAATTCTGACTTGTGCTCTGATATCTGCATCACTGATTTCTGCACTCGTAAAAGCCTGGGTTTTCTGTACGTTAACACTAGAAGCTTATTACCTAAAATGGATCAATTGAAAGTGTGGGTTCACAGCTCCAATCCAGATCTGTTGGTCATTACGGAGACGTGGTTAAAGAAGAGTGTTTTGAATACTGATGTTAACCTTCCTTGTTATAACCTTTTTCAGCAAGACAGATCTTCCAAAAGGTGGGGGAGTGGCAATCTTTACCAAGGATCACCTTCAGTGCTCGGTTGTCTCCACCAAGTCTCTCCCCAAACAATTTGATTTGCTGGTTTTAAGCATTCAACTTTCAAATAGCTCTTTGTTGACTGATGCTGGGTGCTGCTTGTCCTGCTTGGTGACTTGAACATGCTTAAACCACCTGATCAAGTCCAAAAGCAATGGGACTCCCTAAATCTTTCTCAGATTATCACCAATCCCACAAGGTGGGACTCCAAACACCCAGAAAAGGCTACTCTCCTCGATGTTATCCTCACAAATAATCAGTCTGGTGTTTTCTGTAATGACCTTAGTGATCACTCTTTTACAGCCTGTGTTCGTAATGGCTGCTCAGTGAAACGACCTGTCCTGATTTGTCATAGACAATTGCTAAAAACACTTTAATGAGCAAGCTTTCTTTCATGAACTGGCCTCTAAAATGGTATAGAATCGGCTTGATCCCCTCTGTCGAAGACGCTTGGACCTTCTTTTTTGATATTTTCAGTGGTATTGTATTAACAAACACACCGCTATAAAGAAAAGAATTCAGCCCCTGGTTCGACCGTGATCTTGCAGAGTTACTCCACCTCAAGAATTGCATTTGGCGAAAGGCTCGGCACACGCATTCTCAGGTTGACTGGCTATCATTCAGGCAAATTAGAAATAAGTGCACTCAGGCCAAAGTTAGTTACTTTAAGGAGCAGTTCTCTTTTTGTGGGTCTAACCCCAAGTAGTTCTGGAAATCGGTTAAAGACCTGGAGAATAAACCCTCCTCACAGCTGCCCGTGTCCCTTAATGTTGATGATGTGGTTGTTACTGACAAGAAGCACATGGCTGAGCGCTTTAATCACCACTTCATTAAGTCAAGATTCCTATTTCACTCAGCCATGCCTCCTTGCCCGTCCAACATTTCCTCATCTCCCACCCCTTCTAATGAGACTATCCCCGATGCTTCTCCCTCTTTTTCCCCTGCCCCGCTACAAAGTTTCTCCTTGCAGGCAGTCACTGAGTCCGAGGTGCTGAAGGAGCTCCTTAAACTTGACCACCAAAAAACATCTGGGTCAGATGGTTTAGACCCTTTCTTCTAAGTTTGCTGCAACTATCATCGTCAAGCCTGTCTCTCCTTTCTGGGGAGGTTCCCATTGCTTGGAAGGCAGCCACGGTTCGTCCTTTATTTAAAGGGGGAGATCAAGCTGATCCTAACTGTTATAGGTCTATTTCTATTTTGCCCTGTTWATCAAAAGTGTTGGAAAAACTTGTCAATCAACTGACTGGCTTTCTTGATGTCAATAGTATTCTCTCTTGTATGCAATCTGTTTTTTGCTCAGGTTATGGATGTGTCTTAAAAAGGTCCTCAATGATGTCACCATTGCCCTTGATTCTAAGCAATATTGTGCTGCTATTTTTATTGACTTGGCCAAAGCTTTTGATACGGTAGACCATTTCATTCTTGTGGGCCGGCTAAGGAGTATTAGTGTCTCTGAGGGGTCTTTGGGCTGGTTTGCTAACGACCTCAAGAGTGCAGTGTGTAAAGTCAGACAATCTGCTGTCTCAGCCACTGCCTGTCACCAAGGGAGTACCCAAAGGCTCAATCCTAGGCCCCAAGTTCTTATCAATTTACATCAACAACATAGCTCAGGCAGTAGGAAGATCTCTCACCCATTTATATGCAGATGATACAGTCATATCCTCAGCTGGCCCCTCCGCGGATTTTGTGTTAAATGCTCTACAACAAAGCTTTCTTAGTGTCCAACAAGCTTTCTCTACCCTTAACCTTGTTCTGAACACCTCAAAAACAAAGGTCATATGGTTTGGTAAGAAGAATGCCCCACCTCCCACAGGTGTGATTACTAGCTCTGAGGGTTTAGAGCATGAGGTAGTCACCTCATACAAGTGCTTGGGAGTATGGCTTGATGGTGCACTGCCCTTCTTTCAGCACATATCAAAGCTGCAGGCCAACGTCAAATCTAGACTTGGTTTCCTCTATCATAATCGCTCCTCTTTCACCCCAGCTGCCAAACTAACCCTGATTCAGATGACCATCCTACGAATTGCTAGATTACGGAGACATCATTTATAGGTGCTCTCGAGCGGCTACGGGTGCTCTCGAGCGGCTAGATGTTCTTTACCATTTGGCCATCAGATTTGCCACCAATGCTCCCTGTACACATCACTGCACTCTATACTCTTCTGTAAATTGGTAATCTCTGTATACCCGTCGCAAGACCCACTGGTTGATCCTTATTTATAAAACCCTCTTAGGCCTCACTCCCCCCTATCTGAGATATCTACTGCAGCCCTCATCCTCCACATACAACACCCGTTCTGCCAGTCACATTCTGTTAAAGGTCCCCAAACATCCCTGAGTCGCTCCTCTTTTCAGTTCGCTGCAGCTAGCAACTGGAATGAGCTGCAACAAACACTCAAACTGGACAGGTTTATCTTAATCTGTTCATTCAAAGACTCAATCATGGACACTCTTACTGACAGTTGTGGCTGCTTTGTGTGATGTATTGTTGTCTCTACCTTCTTGCCCTAATGTTTGTACCATGTTTTGTACTGTTACCATGTTGTTGTTATGTTGTGTTGCTACCATGCTGTGTTGTCATGTGTTGCTGCCTTGCTATGTTGTCTTAGGTCTCTCTTTATGTAGAGTTGTCTCTCTTGTGATGTGTGTTTTGTCCTATATTTATATTTTATTTATTATTTTTAATCCCAGGCCCCCGGCCCCGCAGGAGGCCTTTTGCTAGGCCGTCATTGTAAATAAGAATTTGTTCTTAACTTTCCCAGTTAAATAAAGGTTCAATAAAATTATATAGCCATGTTATTGGCTACTCCCTGTATTATAGCCATGTTATTTGCTACTCCCTGTATTGATAGCCATGTTATTATGCTACTCCCTGTATTATAGCCTAGTTATTTTGCTACTCCCTGTATTATAGCCATGTTAATTTGCTACTCCTGTATTATAGCCATGTTATTGGCTACTCCCTGTATTATAGCCATGTTATTGGCTACTCCCTGTATAGTAGCCATGTTATTGGCTACTCCCTGTATATAGCCATGTTATTGGCTACTCCCTGTATATTAGCCATGTTATATTGGCTACTCCCTGTATATAGCCATGTTATTGGCTACTCCCTGTATAAGCCATGTTATTGGCTACTCCCTGTATTAGCCATGTTATTGGCTACTCCCTGTATATAGCCATGTTATTTGGCTATCTCCCTGTATTATAGCCATGTTATTTGCTACTCCTGTATTATAGCCATGTTATTTGCTACTCCCTGTATATAGCCATGTTATTGTTGCTACTCCCTGTATATAGCCATGTTATTTTCTATCCCTATTAGAGGTCGACCGATTAATCGGAATGGCCGATTAATTAGGTTACAGGAAATCGGTATTTTTGGGCGCCGACATTGTCCTGATTTTTATACCTTTATTTAACTAGGCAAGTCAGTTAAGAACACATTCTTATTTTCAAGGACGGCCTAGGAACGGTGGGTTAACTGCCTCGTTCAGGGGCCAACGACAGATTTTCACCTTGTCAGCTCGGGGGATACAATCTTGCAACCTTACAGTTAACTAGTTCAACGCAATAACGACCTGCCTCTCTCTCGTTGCACTCCACAAGGAGACTGCCTGTTACGCGAATGCAGTAAGCCAAGGTAAATTGCTAGCTAGCATTAAACTTATCTTATAAAAAACAATCAATCATAATCACTAGTTAACTACACATGGTTGATGATATTACTAGATATTATCTAGCGTGTCCTGCGTTGCATATAATCTGACTGAGCATACAAGCATACAAGTATCTAAGTATCTGACTGAGCGGTGGTAGGCAGAAGCAGGCGCGTAAACATTCATTCAAACAGCACTTTCGTGCGTTTTGCCAGCAGCTCTTCGTTGTGCGTCAAGCATTGCGCTGTTTATGACTTCAAGCCTATCAACTCCCGAGATGAGGCTGGTGTAACCGAAGTGAAATGGCTAGCTAGTTAGCGTGCGCTAATAGCGTTTCAAACATCACTCGCTCTGAGCATTCTAGTAGTTGTTCCCGTGGCTCTGCATGGGTAACGCTGCTTCGATGGTGGCTGTTGTCGTTGTGTTGCTGGTTTGAGCCCAGGGAGGAGCGAGGAGAGGGACGGAAGCTATACTGTTACACTTGCAATACTAAAGTGCCTATAAGAACATCTAATAGTCAAAGGTTAATGAAATACAAATGGTATAGAGGGAAATAGTCCTATAATTCCTATAATAACTACAACCTAAAACTTCTTACCTGGGAATATTAAAGACTCATGTTAAAAGGAACCACCAGCTTTCATATGTTCTCATGTTCTGAGCAAGGAACTGAAACGTTAGCTTTCTTACATCATATTGCACTTTTACTTTCTTCTCCAACACTTTGTTTTTCCATTATTTAAACCAAATTGAACATGTTTCATTATTTACTTGAGGCTAAATTGATTTTATTGATGTATTATATTAAGTTAAAATAAGTGTTCATTCAGTATTGTTGTAATTGTCATTATTACAAAAAAATAAAATAATAATAGGCCGATTAATCTGTATCGGCTTTTTTGGTCCTCCAATAATCGGTATCGGCGTTGAAAAAGCATAATCGGTCGACCTCTACTCCCTATATAAAGTTATTTTAACTGGTCATTGTTATTCAATCTTATTCACCATTTTTTTATCTTTAACTCTGCATTGTTGAAAAAGGACCCGTAAGCATTTCACTGTTACTCTACACCTGTTGTTTACGAAGCATGTGACAAATAATTGTTTTTTTAAAGTTAGGCACCCACCGCCAAACAACAAGCAATTAACTTTCTGTTCACAGTCACAGCAATCAGTCAACCATAAGGTGACTAACACTGATTGCGAAGCCATGGTAAAAGTCATGATGATGATAATGAATTGTTTCCAGCAGTGCGCTGAAGTGTTTTTCTATTGACCTTGGTTGCTCCCTAGCTGGGTAACCATGGTAAACAGACTGTTTTGTTTTCAGGTAAGAAAGCAGCTAGAAGGCCAAAATAAAGATAATTGTTTAACCTGAAACAAACTGAGTTTAAGACTGAATAAGGTCGTCTTGGCTGTAGCCAAAACGTGACTAAGAAGAATTGTTTCGACAGAATTGTATATATGGTTCATATTAAGAATACAATCTGTATACAATTCTTCCGAGTCACGCATCATATCATGGCTATGTTGGCTGTGGCGCTTACTGTTTTACTGTGTCCGTCTTTCCCCACTCCACATAGAACCCCACCGCTGTAGGAGAAGCTGAGGACAACAAGAAGCACAAGTCAGGAACAGAGTGAATATCAGTCCTTAAAGCAAATGTGTGTGTGTTGTATTATACTGTATAGGCGTGTGGTTCGCTCAATGAGGACAATGGGCCAGGAACACACAGGGGAAAGTCAAATGTGAAGAGGAGTTACATAAGAGGGGAGATGTGAGGTGAAGAGGTGTGTGCGTTTATATGTGAAGGGTCACCTTAGTGAGGTCAGCAAGTGAGCATGGGTATTGTGGCCGAGCGTGTGCGTTTGTGTGTGTGAACGGTCACCTCAACGAGGACAGTGAGTGAGCGTGGGTCTTGAACATGGCCAAGCAGTTGGCCTTGAGGTAGTTCCAAACCCGCACCACACTCTGAATGCCGGTCTGGGCCGAGGCCAGCACTGTGCTGTTCCCATTGAACGTGAGAGCAGACACCTGACAGCACAGAGACAGCACACTGTGAGGTGACATTGACGCCACTTTGACAGTGACAAAATGCAGCGCTAGTGTCAAAAAAGACCACGGAACTCTCATTACCTGCTGTGGCATTTCATTCAAAACCTGTTATAGTACAACGTCTACAGCACCAGCCAGGCCAAGTATTTGAAGTGGCATGGCCTACTATGACAACAGCGGCGCTGTTTGTGAGTGTGTGTTGTGTGTGTATTCAGGATATTTCATTAAACTGTGTGTTACACCTTATCAGTGTGGCCGATGAAGAACCTCTGCTGTCCGGAGGAGATCTTCATGGAGACGATGATGGCGTGACAGGGATACACCACTGTATCCCCAGACTTAGTCCATAGAGCCTACAGGGAGAGAGGTAGTAGATTGCTATTTATAAATCGAGTAGTTTGAATCCTGGATGCTGATTGGCTGAAAGCCATGGTATATCAGACATTATAAACTGGGTGGTTCAAGCCCTGAGTGCCGATTGACTGAAAGCCGCAATATATCAGACCGTATACTACAGGCATGACAAAATGTACATTTGTACTGCTCTAATTACGTTGGTAGCCAGTTTATAATAGCAATAAAGCACCTTGAGTGTTTGTGGTATACGTCCAAAATACGGCTGTATCAAGGCACTCCGAGTTGTGCATAAGAACAGTCTTATGTGGTATATTGGCCATATACCACACCCCCTCGGGCCTTATTTCTTAAATATACAGTATTTGTGTATATGATGTATCGTTTTGTCATATATGATCTCACAGAGAGAGAGAAACTCATATCTGATATTATATTTGTAACATCTCATATACGGCAACGATGGATCATAAGTTTTCCTTTATTTATTTCACATGACGTACAGGACATTTTAACCCCCTTTTTCTATCTTGTCTCATCGCTGCAACTCCTCAACGGGCTCGGGAGAGGCGAAGGTCGAGCCATGCGTCTGCCGAAACATGAACTGCCAAACCACGCTTCTTAACACCTGCCCGCTTAACCCGGAAGCCAGCTGCACCAATGTGTCGGAGGAAACAGCATTCAACTGACGACCGAAGTCAGCCTGCAGGCACCCGGCCCGCCATAGGGAGTCGCTATAGAGCGATGAACCAAGTAAAGCCCCTCCCCGGCCAAACCCTCCCCTAACCCGGACTACGCTGGTCCAATTGTGCGCCACCCTATGGGACTCCCGGTCACGGCCGGTTGTGACACAACCTGGGATCGAACCCGAGTCTGTAGTAACGCCTCAAGCACTGCGACGCAGTGCCTTAGACCGCTGCGCCACTCGTGAGGCCCCTGTGTGAAAACACATCTCATAGCGTAAACAAACACAGTGCCACCTTGAGACTTACACATTTCATAGTGGCTCCCCCGAAACCAATGATTCTATTGAGCCTGAGGATAGGGTCAGGATGCAGCTTCTGAGTAGACAGAAACAGGATTCACACAAATAACTGCATGGGTTCACACAATATTCTGTACAATATCATTGTACGGAAACTAACAAAGTCGTCAGGTGTTTCAAAAACTGAAGTCAATCTCTTTTTTCTTGTCTTTTCTTACCCGCTGTTGGGATTCCTTGGCTATTGGAAGAGTGACAGGTCTTGAGACTGCTGTACAAACAATCTAGAAACGCAAAGAGACGAATACGGAATCCTTCAACAATACAGAAACAAAGCAGTGTGTAGGAGCAGGGAAGCACAGGAAGTGGCTTTGTGAAAGAGGTCTGTTACATAAAGGTGGGGTGTAAATTGAGAGGCGTGTGTGTAAGTGCTAAATGGTGTGTCTCACCTCCTCTACGTCACTGTCATCTCTGTGGGTGTTGATGTCATCCTCGGTGTGGGCGTAAACGTGCACGCCCCCATCGTCCGTGCACGGTATCCTGACAGCCGAGCGGTGCGACCTGGAGGTCCTCGACCCCTGACCTTTTCCCAGGTTGTCACCATGGCAATGCCAGTCGTCCTGTGATGTGTCTTGGCCGTTCAGGCCAGATGTGACCACTCCCAGCTCAGCAATACTGGACGTCTCCAGAGTGGTGCGATGCCTCGGGTGCTGGGGGAGGAAACGGCACATCAGGTTATGACAATGCGAAATACAGCCGTTTGTAAATGTACACAGAACAGTCAGTCTGACACAGACTGTATACAGAAAATGGGACGACCACAGATATAGACATATACTTAGAGCATGAAAATACCATTTCAGACACAAAGAACACACACACAAACCAACCACCCACCCACCCAGGCTATTGTCTTACTAGTTTGGGGGTGGTGATCTGCTGGATGAGTGACACTCTGTCCTGCACTGGTTTGCTGATGTTCACACTGCGAGACATCTCTCTCATGGGACTCCTCTCTGCTGGGGAACATGCTGGGGCAAGACAACAATAACGTGCTGTTACTACAGAATTTGTACTGTGCAATTAATGTTTTCATTCTACTGTAATTATACACTAAGATAGTAATCACTGCATTTGTCACAATTGCTGCTTAGGCACATGTATTCTTAACTTCATAGGAATTACTGAGGTAAATCAAACATTCATAGGCGTTATAGTGCTGTCCACTTACTAGATACAGCGCTGGGATAGCCTTTCTGAATGGAGTCAAAGGGCATCTTGGCTCCGTCTGATGGAAACCTGTTAGAATAAACAAAGTAGCAGTTTTAAACATAAGAAGCATTTGAAAGGCAAGATGACACTTCAATACCGACTGTAACTAGAAAATGTGCATAGCGTCAGCCATTGATTTGAATTGTGACAGTAGCTCGATTCACCCTGTCTATGGTAACTGGATAGCGGTTCATTAGGGCATACCGGTGCAAAACGTTTGAAAATGTTATTTAACAGACAATGAAAACAAGCAGTTATTTTTGGACAAGTCCAGGTAGTCCCTCGCTTTTTTAATTCAGTTTTCTCCCATTTGAATACCACCCTGGTAAAGCCACCCACCTGATGTAGTCATAGAGGTCATGCCAGCTGCCTCCCTTGGGCACAGGGAAGGACATCTCCCTAGGCATGGGGCCTGTGCCCAGAGATGATGCCAACCCGGCCTGCTTTGCCTCATTGAAGGACACTCCTGGAGGGAAATGAACAAAGGATAAAAAGATGAGGAATTTCTTGAAGAATATTGAAGAGATAGATTAGCCTTGGAGCCAGGATAGAACCTTGAGGGAGGCACATTGAATGAACGCAATTGATTGCATCCCCACACAGCCTGCTCAATTGCACTGTGGTTGAATTGAATAATTAATAAAAATAAGTACTTCAAACTCAGGAGATAGCCATGAATAAATAGGTTCAGCTGTTTTTGAAAAATTTCAAGTACCAAAAAATGCACCACAAATTCAGGAAATGGTCTGAAATAAACAGGTTGAAGGTACAGCTGTTTAACATGTTCTAAACTAAAAAAATATGCCAAACTAAGGAAATGGTCTTGTAAATAGGCTCAGCTGAAGGATTCTCTGCATTTGAACTATTTCTATAAAAATGCAGAGATAAGGCCCTGGCCTTTGAACATCCTGAAGAAAATGAGCCCTTAACCGAAATATATTTTTGTTTAACTGTGGTAGCTATACACTCACCGGACAGTTTATTAGGTACACCACCCCGTTCATGAAAATGGATCGCTCCTACAGACAGTGAGTCACGTGGTCATGGCTTGCTATATAAAGCAGGCAGACTGGCATCGAGGCATTCAGTTACTGTTCGATTTAACGTTTGAATGGGCAAAACGAGTGACCTAAGCAACTTTGAGCGCGGTATGATCGTTGGTGCCAGGTGTACCGGATCCAGTATCTCAGAAACGGCCAGCTTCCTGGGCTTTTCACGCATGACAGTGTCTAGGATTTACCGAGAATAGTGCGACAAATAAATTAAAAAACATCCAGTCAGCGGCAGTTCTGTGGGCGAAAACAGCTTGTTGATGAGAGAGGTCAAAGGAAAATGGCAAGAATTGTGCAAGCTAACAGACTGGCAACAAACACAGATAACAGCGCAACACAACAGCGGTGTGCAGAACGGCATCTCGGAACACACAACATGTCGATCCTTGTCACAGATGGTGTGGTCATCTGCTGCAAAAGCCAGAGTTCCACTCCTATCAGCTAAAAACGAGAAGAAGCGGCTCCAGTGGGCACACGATCACCAACACTAGACAATTAAGGAGTGGAAAAACATTGCCTAGAACATGACAGCGAGTTCAGCTTACTTGAGCGGCCTGCTCAGTCCCCAGACCTCAACCCAATAGGGCATATTTGGGATGAAATGGAAAGGGCTGTTCGCAGCATGAATGTACCGCCGTCCAATCTGCAACAACTGCGTGATGCCGTCACGTCAGCATGGACCAAAATCCCTGTGGAATGTTTCCGACACCTTGTAGAGTGCCTCAAAAAATTCAGGCTGTTCTAGGGGCAAAGGTGGGTCCGCCCCGGTACTAAATGGGTGTACCTAATAAGCTGGCTGGTGAGTGAATGTTTCTACACTGAATGGGGTCTTAAGTGCAGTGCTCTGTTCACAACCACGCGGGCCTTGAAAGCTCCCCGGACCTGCCAACCCTGTCCAACTTTTTAGAGTACCAGACGCATGCGGCAAATTGGAGATTCATGTGCTTAGACAAACATTATGGATCACACCTGGTTCAGTTCGGTCCTCTGAAAAGGTATTTACAAAACATAAATAAAAATGTCATACTGATAAGTACAGAACATATAAAATAAATATGTTTTGTGGAATTAGCACAGATTGTCTGTATGTTTATTCCATTACATGTACAGTATAGAAAGGAGATAATTTTATATAACGTTTTTCTTAGCACATGCCCCCAAGTTTAGTCTCTATAGTAGAGGAACGCTTGTCACCTCTCAAACAGGGCCAATCACTAGGGCCAGCTCACAAGTATTGGCTTTTTAGACACAGTTCCTAATCAACACTAAAAGTAAAATCATTTTGAAAACATTAAAACAAAAACAAATGATTGCATCGACACAGACCGCAAACTGACAACACAAAGCTTAAGTAGGCTACCGCAAAGGGAATCTGAACGCTGTTCGCTAGAAGAGTCCGCTGTTTCAGCCTACGTAGAGGTGCCTATTGTATTTCTTTGCAGCGCATACATAATTTCAGAGTTTTGAAGATGTATAAAATCTCAAATCTAGTGCAAAGGCATTTTAGAAGCATTGCCTCTATAGCAAATACCAGACACTCATTCATTCTTCATCGCGCAGTCTTCTAAAATCCCGACTCCATTTAATGCCAATATGTATATTTATTTTTGATTATACTTTTGTAATGCTTTTTGTGACGTGGATCATAATTACAGTTACAGTCTATCAGGTTGCGTGATGCTCGTAATGTTACGTGGAAAATACAACTAATGGGACGCAGGATTGTGCAACCAGTTATTTTTCGAACTTTCATTTAATTTCTTTCACTAGCAAATGGAGTGAACTGCTGGTACTTTACAGGCCGACTACACCGCCCGCGTCGCGTGCGCAAGTGTTGTAAAAGAAATGTAGAAATCTATATTATTCAATTATTGCACCCACACTGCTCGCACATGCCAACGAGCGTCTGCGTTGCCAAACGCTAACACGGAACCCAAACCGGCTGCGCGCGTGCGCCATCGTGCATAAATGTATTTTGTCCCCCCACACCAAACGCGCTCACGACACGCAGGTTAAAATATCAAAACAAACTCTGAACCAATTACATTAATTTGGGGACAGGCAAAAAAGCATTAAACCTTCATAGCAATTTAGCTAGCACTTGCTAGCTAATTTGTTCTATTTAGCTAGCTTGCTGTTGCTAGCTAATTTGTCCTGGGATATAAACATTGTTATTTTACCTGAAATGCACAAGGTCCTCTACTCCGATAATTAATCCACACATAAAACGGTCAACCGAATCGTTTCTAGTCATCTCTTGTCCTTCTAGGCTTTTTCTTCTCTTGACTTTATATTGCGATTGGCAACTTTCATAAATTACGTGCATTACCGCCACCGACCTATTTTGTCTTTCAGTCACCCACATGGGTAAAACGAATGAGGAGATGGCACGCGACGCGAGCGGTGTAGTTAGCCTGTAAAATAGAAGTCAGTTCTATTTGTGACGCAGATCGCGCTGCAAGTGCTGCCTCTCCCATCTCAGGGAACATTCTTCCTCAATGACAAAAGCTGACACATTACTACTAATAAAAAAGGTAACTAATAGCTAGTTCTGTGGAAACAAAAACATTGAGCCAGGAATTCTCTCTCAGATTGCTCACCAGAATGCAGTTTCATTTTGTGCACATACACAGTGATTGGTAAACCTGACATGAAGCATCTAATACTATACTACATTATAATCCTATTATAAAATCCTGTAATAGCTTTGGGTCTCAGTCTCACCAGGGTCGAGCACCAGGTCACTGGTGAACATGTTCTTCACGGACATGTTGGCACACAGTTTGACTGTCTTCAGGTGGCTGTGGCGGCGGTTGAGGTAGACAGAGAGAACGTACTGCAGGTCCATCATCAGACAGGTCCAACGCACCGTAGAGGGGGCGGGACCCACCAGTCCTGGCCAATAGAAGAACTTGGTCATGATCAAGGAACACCACAGTACAATTGTAATTAGCTGGTTTAGCCATGTTCAGTGAAGACATCACAGAAGGCAAAACTCGACAAATCTGTTTCAAATTACCAGCTTTTAGCTGTTACAATTCAACCAGTTTTGCTTGAACATGATTGTTGTTGGACATGTGTCACTATGTTCAGTGAAGACGTATGTTTTTACCGTGTCTGGCTGTTTTTGCAGTGCTCTCGTACACCGAGCCCTTGGCCGCTCCACACAGGAAGGGGAACTGCAGCCAGGTGGCTGTGGACTTGAACTCCTTAAACAGGTTGGAGAAGGAGACACGGATCACCTGGCCCTCCTACAAAAAACAGCAGAGGAAACAGGGAGGTCAAATATAGTACCTGTAATTCTTATGGTGGGGTTGTACTGGAAATTGGTAAAAATGTGAATACTTATGTACAGTTTAGTTCGTTTGAGGTAAAATGGACTCTAAACAACGTGATGAAACTTTGCTAGTTTCTTGATTCGGCAAGGAGCAACAAAGTCTTGGGTTGCAGAAGTAACAACCCCCATAATGTAGCAGCAGCACACATAGAAATATAATTAATAGATGAATTCTGATTCTATGGCAGCACATGCAATCAGGAGCGAAGGAGAAAATGTGTGTCTAAAAATATGTTTTTATTTTTGCTATTCAAACTGTTACGGAGACCGCGTCATTAGCCTGGCCAATTAGTCATCCAAAATTCCAGGACCGTCACAACCCTGCATCTTTGCAACCATGATGAGAGTGATAAGTGATCCACTAAACCCCTAGGCAAATCTAATGACAGAATGATATAGTGTGTCCAACTTTCAAGCATGGCTTTGGGTGCCCTTGGGTAGAAGAAATCAACCTTGTCAAAATGAGGTACTAGGTCTTGTGTATTGGGGTTCTGCCGCAGAGCATCATAGGGGTTTGTATGTGTTAAGATGAGCAAGTTCAAATAAATGGTTGAACTCATTCCTGGTCTCCCGTCTCATTATTATAAAGATTTGGTTTTGAAACTCACGAGACATAACAAAAGACTGCCGACGAGTGAGTCTGAACATACAGAAACTATTCTGTCTGGAAGAAGTCCGTTTCAACAAGTTTAAATTGTTATTTTCCCCGTGGTACAGTCTAGGCTAATGTTAGCACAGTGTATTGCTAGCAGAGGCAAGTGCAGTTGAACTAGCTAAGAGAGAGAGAGTAAGCATCGTCATGGACGGACGGAGCAGGGGGGAAAAAATGAATTTTAAAGGGAGGAATATTCAGTGAGTAAAGGAAAATAGATGAAGATGAACTTTGAAATTAAAAAAACTGCTACATTAGCAAACTTGAGGATGAAACGTTAGTGAGTGAGATGAATGACGATCCCGTGACAGAGGAAAATATTGCTGTGGCAGAACAGAATGTTGCCATGGTTGAAGTGAGTGATAATCAGAAAAAAGCCTTTTGAGAAACATTTTTTGTTGTTGAAATTGTTGGAAACACTGGACAGTTTGATGAAAGCATTGAGCAGTGGAGCTCATATACAGAACGGTTTGACTATTTTGTTCTTGCAAATTACAATGATGAGGACAAAATTGTGGTTACATTTTTTTGTGTTATGGGGCCAGGGACATTTGGTTTGCTATGCAGCCTGCTACAGCCAGACAGGCCAGATATTGTGGAAATACTGAAAGGACACTTTTCACCAAAACCACTAGTTGTTGCTGAAAGGTTTAGGTTCCACCAAATAAATCAGGAAGAGAGAGATTCAGTGACAATGTTTGCTGCTGCATTAAATAAACTAAATCAGAGCACCGTGAGTTGAATGATGTTCTAAATGACACTACTAGAGACAGAGTGAAACTACTATAAGAACATTTTGAAGATAAGTACACAACGCAGAGGATGAGAGGACTAGGATTAACAATCAATAGGAGTTGGTTTTCAATTCAACATCTGTTTAGAATCTGTGGAATGTCACTCCTGAACTCAGAGCTGTGTGTGCTACGGTCTGTACATTGAGTCGGGAGCAGGACACTTATATGGCCATTGGCCAGTTGTCCTGCAAGGACTTCTGATTGGTCAACCTTAAGCTAGGGTGAGGGGTTATAAATGGAATCCTGTTCCTTTGTTCGGTGGAGAAAAGCTGAGGAGAGGGGAGATTGAACATCTACCTCCCAGCATAACATCTTGATTTGTCCTTCTCAAATAAACCTATTTTTCAGCCGCTGATTTGCTTTGGAGTTTGTGTTATTGAAGAATAACATCAATTGCTAACACTACACAAGAGACTATTGACTTAAAGTAACCTGACCGTGGCAAGGGCCATTGAAGTCAGTGTGTCCATGGACCTAGATGATAGAGGCTCTGCAGTTGTGTACTTTTCCTGATGAACTCAACTGAGAATCAGAGACAGGGAAATCAAGGCACATGCTTCCGCTGTGGCAAAGCGGGACATCAGGGGGGGAGTTTGTTATAAAGACGTGCTGATGTAAGGACTACAATTGCCGAG
The DNA here is from genome assembly GCF_002910315.2 of Salvelinus sp. IW2-2015. Taxonomy (NCBI): domain Eukaryota; kingdom Metazoa; phylum Chordata; class Actinopteri; order Salmoniformes; family Salmonidae; genus Salvelinus; species Salvelinus sp. IW2-2015. Next base: position 13,370,131 of record NC_036858.1, read on the forward strand.
CCTGTGAGAAAAAGGGCACCATCGAGCTCAGAGAAAACGTCAAAGACTGAAAACAAACAGATATTCCAACAAAAGAAAAATAGATGTTCACGCTGTTGAGCAGGAGAACATTGAGGTGAGAGACTCAGACAAGGAAGTCACACTGAAAATCCTGACTGTTGCTGGGGGGGGGGGGGGGGGGCATGGCTACTATGTCTCTCTCTTACTAGATGGGCAGCCAGTACATATGGAGATTGACACAGGGGCAGCTGTATCTCGTGTCAGACACAAACCAACGTTTTTGAAAGCACAACGCTTAACTTATACTATCAAACCAAAAATCGAGGCTGACTTCGAAGCTCTAGTTAAGAACACAGTACTGGAGCTGGTCAGCGTGAGTGAATGGGCTACACAACAAACACTACGAGAGATAGGCGGGCACCTCAACGCTTGGACTTATAGAATAGACTCTCCCAACAGTTCATGTAGGAGGAGTTGCGTACTGGGGTTGTGCCGCAGAGCATAATGGGGGTTTGTATGTGTTAAGATGAGCACGTTCAGATAAATGGTTGAACAAATTTATGTCTCATCATGATTTAATTGTTATAAAGACGTGGTTATGAAACCCACGAGACAAGGAACCCAGATAGAGTCAGAGACAAGGTAGATGCGACAAAACGTATAATGGTGGCAAGAAACCATACGGGCAATCCCAGGGGGAAGGTCACCCTGACAAAAAAAGTGAATTATTCCAAAATGAAACCATGCTCATACAGTAATTATCCTTAAGGTATATATACTGACCAAAAATATAAACGCAACATGTAAAGTATTGGTCCCATGTTTCATGAGCTGAAATTAAAGATGTCCCCCAGAGCTGTTGCCAGATACTTTCATGTTAATTTCTCTACCATAAACCACTTCTAACGTTGTTTTAGAGAATTTGGCAGTACGTCCAACCGGCCTCACAACGCAGACCACATGTAACCAAGCAAGCCCAGGACCTCCACATCAGACTTCTTCACCTGTGGGATCATCTGAGACCAGCCACCCAGACTGCTGATGAAACAGAGTATTTCTGTCTGTAATAAAGCCTGTTTGTGGGGGAAAACTCATTCTAATTTGATGGGCTGGCTCCCCAATGGGTGGACCTATGCCCTCCCAGGCCCACCCATGGCTGTGACCCTGCCCAGTCATGTGAATTCCATTGATTAGGGCCTAATGAATTTATTTAAATTGACTGATTTCCTTACATGAACTGTAACTTAGTAAAATCGTTGAAATTGTTGCATTTATATTTTTGTTCAGTATATTTGGAAGTGCAGACATTATTTAGGTACTATTCCATCTGCTGACATTTTATAAAAGTTCCAGGATGACAACAAATGTGTTACGATAGATGTTTATAAAGAAATCTTTAAGATTTGAATGTCAATGGGTGTAATATCCATAACGGTTGTATTTCCACTCTAAAGTAATAATGGAAATTACATCCTTTTCAAATGTTTCCTTTTTTCTGTGTTCAACCAAGCCTTTCCTTCAAAATGCCTATTCATGTTGACCTAAGAGACTTACAAACTCAAGACTTCTGCTAATATGTTCAGTCTCCCCAAAATCTTGCCCATTTCATGTTACAACCATAATGCCTCTTTTTGTTTTATTTGGCCAACACGCCAATATTTGGGTATACACTATATTCCAAGGGGACCTATAGACACACACATCAGAAGCTTCATTTACATTTTGTTTGTCCATTCTGTGAGACATTCAAGTTGTGATTTTGCCTGCAAATGTAACATCCATAAAGATGGAATCAACAATACCAGTCATGATTATGTCTGGTAACTTATCAAGGAGAGTTCCATGGTTGAATATCTGAACAGCACACGAATTCATAAAAGGTCTCGGAATAGTAGTACTGATCTAGGATCAGGTCCCCTACTAATCTTATTCATTATGATCTAGAGAAAACTGATTTTAGACCAGCACTCCCACTCAGAGGCTTTATGAATATGGGCCCTGGCTAAATGCAAGGATATTAGAATAACATAATCCCCTAAAACCCTAGACAAGACAATAACAGAGCTGAACGTGAGACTCGAGGTGCTAAAACCTAGACTGTATTATAGAGACACTAAAACAACTAGCCTAATGAACTACTGTAGGCTTAAAACTTAGAGAGATTTATATTACTCGTTCAATAATTTTATGGATAAATCTAAGAAGCTTAGAAGGCTTATTTTCCCAATTAAGATCTCAACTAAATGCCATAATCCCCAATGAACGGTGGCAAAATAACCTTGGGTTTTAAATCCATAGGAATTACAGCACTTCCAAAATGAAAGGTTGGGTATAAAACACATGAAGCAGCCAATTCTAGCAAGTAGATCAATACCACAAGGAACAAGTGGTGTTCTACTGAGAATCAGTTCCAGAGGCATGCTACTATACTGAACAAAAATATAAACGCAACATGTAAAGTGTTGGGCCCATGTTTCATGAGCTGAAATAAAAGATTCCAGAAATTCTCCATATGCACAAAAAGCATCTCTCTAAAATGTTGTGCACAAATTTGTTTACATCCCTGTTAGTCAGCATTTTTCCTCTGCCAAGATAATCCATCCACCTGTCAGGTGTGGCATATCAAGAAGCTGATTAAACAGCATGATCATTACACAGGTGCACCTTGGACTGGGGACAATAAAAGGCCACTCTAAAATTTGCAGTTTTGTCACACAACACAATGCCACAGCTGTCTCAAGTTGAGGGAGATTGCAATTGGCATGCTGACTGCACGAATATTCACCAGAGCTGTTGTCAGAGAATTGAATGCTAATTTCTCTACCATAAGCCGCATCCAATGTCATTTTAGAGAATTTGGCAGTATGTCCAACCGGCCTCACAACCACAGACCATGTGTAACCACGCCAGCCCAGTGGGTGGTCCTATGCCTTCCCAGGCCCACCCATGGCTGCACCCCTTCCCAGTCATGTGAAATCCATAGATTAGGGCCTAATGAATTTATTTCAACTGACTGATTTCCTTATATGAACTGTAACTCAGTAAAATCGTTGAAATTGTTGCATGTTACGTTTATATTTTTGTTCAGTATAAAAACAGGTATTGAGTGTCGTGGAAGTGGGAGAGAGAAGAGACAGACTGTTCTGAATAGTAATGTTATTTGACCTTTAACACGGCAAATTCCTTAGAATWATGAGGCATATATTTCTTTTATCAGTGCTATGCCAATCCATCATACTATCAAAATACTAAGTACTATGCCCTTGTTGAATAATAACATGCCTCACAACACAGAGATCCTATAAAAATCAGTTTTATAAAGTATGTAATTACATGCCTGATAATGCCATTGTGTTCCTTCCTATTCTCGAAAACCCAACCCTAGGCAACACAGTGACTAGGGTCTGGTTTGATGGACTCTTTTGGCATTGAGGAACTACGTCACTTCCTAGGTACGCTTGAATAAAATACTAAATATTTGCTAGCAAGATGGAGATCACAGAGGTTTTTTTGCAAGAGGTTAGTTTGTATTAACTAGATTAACTAAAACCACTGCAAATGTTTGCCTCGTGATTTGTTGGTTGAGTATTTTTTACGCTTATTGACAAAGGCAGTGACATAGGTCCTCTATCATTGAAACCAGACCCTAGTTCCTTCAATTGGAATGACAACCACAATGGAGTGTGCCAACACAGAAAATAATGGCACACCCAAGCTGTACATAACAATGCTGAATTCAACCCAAGAAAGGGCCGGGGTTGAAAACCATGTCCCCAGTCAGTACCTCAGCAGCGATGTCCAAATGCACTACAAAGTGTTTGGCAGGGCTGGGTCTGAAGAGCAGGTAGAGGTAGCGTCCTGTCAGCCCCAGGGACTGAGTGCTGGTCTTGGGCAGAAGGATGTAATTGCTGGCTGGAATGGACCCCCGGATCCGAAACACTGAACACATCAGTGTTTTGTCCTGTCAAAATGTCATAATGAAAAGTCACAATTAAAAGCAAACTGAAGACCTGGGGTGAATCTCAAAAGTAGTTTCTGATTCCTCACTTCCATCTGACATGAGCAGGGGCTTTGGATGAGAAGGTCTAAAGGGGGTCAACCTCAGAGCTTCTCCTCACTTCTCTGATATTTTGAGGAGGGGAGAGAGTGGGCACAAGGTATTGTGTACTTTTGACATGATTGCCACCCCAGGTTGCCTCCTCTCTCCAATGCAGGGTTGATTAATAACAGTGATTTGATAAGGTATAAGAGTAGAATGTTGCCTACCATATAGGTTGTCACATCTCCCTCTCTTGAGGTCTTCTTCCATTCCTCAACTCTCATGTGTTTGAAGATGTTGACATAGGGGTGTTGCCACACTGTCAGGCACAATAAACATTGAATGGCACTAGTTTTAAATACTGTAAATGCATTTAACGTTAGCTAGTTGGAATAGTTGTCATAATTCATTACTCTGTATTTTAACAACTAGCAGTGAAATACGTTCGCTGGTAACCTGCAGTGACATGCAAATAAACCCTTTACCTCTCGACGTCATTGTAGCAATATGTCAGGGAGTCCTTTCAAGTTACTTAGCTAACGTTAGCTAGTAAGTGAATTCACCTGTTGATATCTGGCAAAATATGTACTATACTGCTGTACGGTGGCTTTGCTGTGCTATCAACTCGACCTTTGGTAACAAAGGTATAATCAACATTTAACGTGCTTTACGAAAGAAGTACATATCTTGTCTCACTCCATACTTTACTTTAAATTTGTGCAAGCAAGGTTTTTTATGTTCTTCGCCATGTAAACAACAGATTTTGGCATGGCAATCTGTATTCTCCCGCTACAATCGCCGCTGTTTCCAACGGTAATACGTAGTCACGTCTTTACGTCCCACGGTGCCTCTGGGAGCGGTAGTTCAGGACCATAGAGAGCAAAAGTAATGGCGTTTTTTTGTAGGCATTAACGCCACCATGGCTCGTTGTGCAAATTAATGTGGTTTTGTGGTAAACACAGGTTTATGAGATCTTATACGTTTTGCTCTATGTGATAATCTTCATCAGCTAACATCCCATTTTGGTAATTTCTAAGCATTTATGCAATCAAAACAAGCACACAAATGCTTCATAATTCATAAAGGTAATGTTAACTGACTGATATATCATAGAACAAAACATACACTATATATACAAAAGTATGTGGTCACCCCTTCAAATTAGTGGATTTGTCTATGTCAGCCACACCCGTTGCTGACAGGTGTATAAAATCGAGCACGCATCCACAAAATCGCCATTGACAAACATTGGCGGCTGTAGAATGCCCTTACTGATGAGCTGAGTGACTTTCAACGTGGCACCGTCATAGGCTGCCACCTTTCCAACAAGTCAGTTCTTAAAATTTCTACCCTGATTGAACTGCCCCTGTCAACTGTAAGTGAAGTGCAAATGTCTAGGTAGCGCCGAGTGCTGAAGTGCGTAGTGCTTAAAAATGGTCTGTCCTCAGTTGCAACACTCACTACTGAGTTCCAAACTGCCCCTGGAAGCAACGTCAGCACAAGAACTGTTCGTCGGAAGCTTCATGAAATGGGTTTCCATGGCCTAGTAGCCACACAAAAACCTAAGATCACCATGCGCAATGCCAAGTGTCGACTGGAGTGGTGTAAAGCTCACCGCCATTGGACTCTGGAGCAGTGGAAACGCATTCTCTGGATTGATGAATCACGCTTCACCATCTGGCAGTCCGATGGACGTTTGGCGGATGCCAGGAGAACGATACCTGCCCAAATGCATAGTGCCAACTGTAAAGTTTGGCGGAGGAGGAATAATGGTCTGTGGCTGTTTTTCATAGTTTGGGCTAGGCCCCTTAGTTCCAGTGAAGGGAAATCTTAAGTCCACAGCATACAATGACATTCTAGACAATTCTGTGCTTCCAAATTTGTGGCAACAGTTTTGGGAAGGCCCTTTCCTCTTTCAGCATGACAATTCCTACATGCATAAAGCAAGGTCCATACAGAAATGGTTTGTTGACATAGTGTGGAAGAACTTGACTGGCCTGCGCAGAGCCCGGACCTCAACCCCATTGAACACCTTTGGGATGAATTGGAATGCTGACTGAGAGCCAGGCCTAATTGCCCGAAGTCAGTGCCCGACCTCACTAATGCTCTTGTGGCTGAATGGAAGCAAGTCCCTGCAGCAATGTTCCAACATCTAGTGGAAAGTCTTCCCAGAAGAGTGGAGGGGGGACCAACTCCATATTAATGCCCATGATTTTGGAATGAGATGTTCGACAAGCAGGTGTCCACATACTTTTGGTCATGTAGTGTATAAGATCTCCTAAACCTGTGTCTATCCCAAAACCCCATTCTTTCCCCATTAATTTCCCCCATAGGAATGGTTGAGCCAGAGAGTATGAGGCGAAACAAGAGGTTTTACTCTGCCCAAAATCTGTCCACAGAAATAAGCCCATGAAGTGAGGATTTTTTATATGGAGGTCAATGAGATAAGAGTATCAAATTTGGTCAACAATAAAAAAAGTATTGCTAATTTGCTAACTGGGCTTATTTGACCAAATAGAAGTTTGGTTAGGTTAGGAATGCACTGATATAGGTGGACTCAAGTGGCATTTCGGCAACTTAGAGAAAATAACTTGATATTGGAGTTGTGTCTGTTGTCATAGAGAGACTCATTATGGATAAAAACCCATTTTAGCATGGACATTGCCATTGAGGGCTTCCACCATTTTAAAGTAGTCAACTGGGTGGGGATTCCTATGAGTTGGGAGCAATCAGCCAATGAAGAAGAAAATGTACTACTTTAAAACAGCGATAGCCTCAATGGCGATGCCTATGCTATCACAGGCGCTATAATGGCACAGATACAAAGATGAGTCCTTTATCTATTTCTATGGCCTGTTATTAACGCGCGTTTCTGCTCTCTCATTGGAAAGAATGGTCCTACCTGATCTCACCTCTTCCCGCCTGCCTTCCATCTTTGAGGACATATATTTCCATTGTTAGAGCGGTCACTCGACTATCTTGTCAATAAAATAGACAATCTTTGGCTGAACAACCAGAGGTAACTAATTTCCGGTTTTTAGAACTACAAGCTGTTGAGCTTTATTGGTCAGGATAGGTCATGGGCGCATTAATCTGCCCAGGCGTTGCTGACACATGACAGATCTTAAAATGCCTGGATAGGTATTTTACGTTTCAGTAAACCACATCGTTTGTTCTATCAATCTGTCAGTCGATGAAACAGTCAATGACGTGGCCTGCAACCATTGGTTGATGCATGCAGCATCTGAGCAGGGGAGCCCGACCCATGTCTTGAGTTGGATAAGGATAATTTAAATCATAAATTCCACGCTAAACATGATATGGTAAAAGGTCATGTTAAATTGCGTAAAGTGACTGATGCATTCAGGGTTCACATACGCATCACTGACATAAACGTGTTTGAGTTATCCACCCTATGGCCTCCAGAAAGACAACAGCATGAAAAAGTATGATTTTTTATGTCATATTTCTCTTTATCTATTGACATTTCAAAAGTTAATAGAGCTTCCCTCATCTCGAATACAAAATGACTACTTGAGACACAATCGCTAGTGAAAGTCTACACACCCCTTGCACAGTCTTCACATTTGGTGCCTTAAAATGAAATCTAAAAAGGAAATAAATGTGTTTTTTTTTTGCCCCCTAACGATCTACACAACCTACTCCGCATTTTCAAAGCGAGAGAAAAAATATAGAACAATTTCCAAATTAATCAAAAATGAAGATGTTTTGATTGTGTATGTCTTCACACCCCAGAGTTAATACTTGGTGGAAGCAGCCTTTGGCAGCCATTACAGCTGTGAACAATTTTGAATAACATTCTAACAACTTTTATTTTCAACTATTGTGGTGGCAGCATCATGTTATGGGTATGCTTGTCACCGGCAGAGACTGGGGTGTTTTGTTAGGATCAAAATAAATATGAAAGGAGTAAAGCCCAGCTAAAAAGTTAGAGGAAAACCCACCTTAGTCTTCTGAAAACCTAACCCTGGGATAGTTTTATTTTTCAATTACACAAATGTTAATGCCAAACATACCAGAATGGCTTTCCAAGAGGTGCTGAGTGGTCCTGCGTGGTCCAGGCCAGAAGGTTTATATATTGCTGTCCATCAATTAACCTTAATTTACTGAGCTTGAGCAATTTTGACAAAAACAATGTACACTGAGTATACAAAACATTAAGAACACCTGCTCTTCCCATGACATAGACTGACCAGGTGAATCCAGCTGCAGCTATGATCCCTTATTGATGTCACTTGTTAAATCCACGTCAGTGTAGATGAAGGAGAGGAGACAGGTTAAAGAAGGATTTTTAAGCCTTGAGACAATTGAGACATGGATTGTGTATGTGTGTCATTCAGAGGGTGAATGGGCAAGACAAAATATTTACAGTAAGTGCCTTTGAACATGGTATGGTAGTAGGTGCCAGGCGCACCGTTTTGTGTCAAAAACTGCAACGCTGCTGGGTTTTTCATGCTCAACAGTTTCCCGTGTGTATCAAGAATGGTCTACCAGCCAAAGGACATCCAGCCGACTTGACATAACTGTGGGAAGCATTGGAGCAAACATGGGCCAGCATCCCTGTGAAACGTTTTTGACACCTTGTAGAGTCCATGCCCCGACAAATTGAGGCTGTTCTGATGGAAAAAGGGGGGGGTGCAACTCAATATTAGGAAGGTGTTCCTAATGTTTGGTAAACTCAGTGTATGTTGCCCTAAGAGTTGTGCAAATGTAACAGTCTTTGCTTCCGTCCCTCTCCTTGCGCCAACCTAGGCTCATACCAGGGATCCTCTGAACCCATCAACACCTGTCTCCCATGAAGCATAGTTAACTATCGCTACACAAAAGCCACGGCCCTTGCAGAGCAAGTGAAACAACTACTTCAAAGTCTCAGAGCAAGTGATGTCACAGATTGAAATGCTACTGTCTAGCTAGCCATTTGACACCGGTTACATCTTATTTAAAATGATTCCCAGCTGTAATGGCTGCCAAAATACTTCCACAAAGTATTAACTCTGGGGTGTGAACACAAATGCAATTTAGACATGTTCTTTTTTCTTGTGGAACATTTTCCATAATTTTCTTTAACTTTGAAAATGTGGAGTAGGTTATGTAGATCGGCAGGATTTGTATTTATTTAATCCCTTTTTAGATGTAATTTTAAGGCATGGGGGTATTTGGATGTGTAGACTTTCACTAGGCACTGTACCACTCATCATTTGGAAATACATTAAAATACTGTACATCAACAGAGTGACACACAAATAATATCTTACTTACAGGCCCAGTGCAGTCAAATTTAAGTTTCCCTGTGTTTTGTATCATATTGTACAACAGCTGATGAAACTAACACTGTAAAAGTGTGAAAAATGTGATCAGTGTAACTTTCTGGTAGTTGACCATTGAAAATACAATTTACACAGGACCTTCTAGTCTGCAGGTTTTGCATGGGCGGAGTTGTCTTGCATGGTGACATCCCCAGGCAGTATAAGTTGATAGACCAATAACAAAAAAAGTGTTAAACCTCTCTGCCAACAGCTAGTTTTCAAGTTACATTAGGCACCCCCAATTAGACCCCTCACTCAGACCACTCCTAGACAGACCTCTGAAACTTCTGGCTTGCGAAACAATTATTTTTGTCATTTTTTTTACATTTTAATTTAAAACTATTACACTACGGTACTTAATTGTTACCCAGAAATGATTCGATATTAAGATAAAAATGGCTGCATTTGGGCCTTTAATCTGAATAAATATTTACAACATGTGGAGGTAACTCTACTGGGTCATTTAAGTGAATGAGGAATGACACCTGCATAGATGGACTAGACCCTGTGGTCTCATTATGAGTTAGGTGTGTGCAGTCTGTACTCTTGTCCAGGGTTGCCGTTGTGGTACGACAATGCAGTTGAGCGAGAGACTCAGGTGTTATGGAGGTGTTCCGAGCATGCTGTCTTGAACTTTGAGTCTGTGGAGATGGAGGACTATCAGGCTGGACTCCTGTTGGTGGTGTAGAAGCTCCATTGTTCTCTGGAACTGTGGCGATGGAGAATGGTTCTACTCTTGTCTCGGTTAGTCACTGTCCACAGCACACCACCTCCATCTCCATCCTCCAGCTTCGCAGTTTCTTCGCAAGCTCTGTCTTCACCTGCAACCAACAGAGGAAAACACATTCTTCCCTCCCTTCAACTGAAATGTGTGAGTTTGTCCTTGCTGGTCACTGATGCACGGCCTACTATTCTTCATACAATTCTACTCCCTCAGTAAATGACAGCCTGTCTTTTTGCAAAACCAATTTTTAATCAAAGGATGTTGGATTGATGCATTTTTCCTACTCAGGAAGGGCGATTACAGAGCAAAAGAGGACATCTGCAACTATACTGTACATGAGAATGGAAGAAGCTACCTGCGCCCGGATCCACGAGGGGGCTAAAGGGGGCTTTGGCGCAAAAAAATGATCTGTATCTCCGTTGCGCTGTGTCAGCACAATGGGCAGGGAACGCCGTGGTGTGAGTAGGGCGGCTATGAAAAGTCACTGGGTGGTAAGGTATGACTCCTTTTGGTTTCCATAAAAAGCAGGGGGAAATGCATGCGTTCCTAAAACACAGAGGTAAGACTCGAGGCTGCAAGGTTGCTGGGGACAGTGACAGACCCCGGCTTTAAGTTTACACCCACCATGGTGCACAGAATCCTCAGTCTTCTCGATCCTCCAAACAAATTACTCCAGGCAAAAGCAACGGATCTTTACACTAGAGTCAAAGTGGTCCACAATGTATTGGAGTGTGTCAAGAAGCTGTGGGGCGACAGTGAGTTCGAAGCCATTTAGGCACAGTGCAGTGCCAGTGGCACTGATGCACCACCACCAGCTCCAAGCAAACAACGATGTTACAGTATATAAGTATAAACCTCCAGGCCTACATGATGGCCAGTACAGTAGGCCAGCAGGACTGAGGAGAAGAGACTGAGTGGAAAACACCGTTCTTCAGCACGTTGGATACTGTCATTGGTGAAATGTCAGAACTGGTGAAGGCCCTGTGTGCCTTTGACCCAGAGAGCCATGACTTTCTAAATGAGTTAAAAGGTGAATCCACTGCTGGATCTAAGCAAAACAGATTTGGTGGAAGCTGAGTTTAGTGCCGTTCGCTAGGTTTTCCTGCAACGATTCTCTGGGCCTCTTTCCGCTATGCCGACCATGCTTACTACACTGAAACACGGACTGACTTTTTGGGCGTCCAATCAGAACAGAACAAACACGCTACACCCGAGGAAAGCTCAACTAATCCAACTGGCATTTGAGGGGGATCTCACAAGAAGATTTCGGGGAATGATCGATTGATCGATTATTCAGGAAATTCCACAGAGCATCAAGGAAGCTGCAACCCTTTTGAAAACGTAAGATTGTTTCAATCTAGCTGGTTGGTTTTGATCAAAATCTTGCTTTAGGGTTTAGGGCGCTGTCCATGGTGTTGATGGAGCGCAGCGAGATGTTGTGGCATTGAACCTGTCACTTCTTGGTCAAAAGCAGTTCTTGAACTTTTATGTTTACTGTGGTGTAGCGTAATGCAAACTGAATTCCATATAATTCCAATGTAAGAACCCAATGACGCCCCTGGGTATAGCTACATATCAGTATGTTTCATCATAGAAACAGAACCAGAATCAAATTGAGCCTTTCTTCATAGCCTATTGGTTTTCGCTGCTGTAAATGGAACTGTACGTATTGGAAACGTGTTTATGGTAGGCTGGCATTGCTTAATTGATTATGTGGATCGAATTTGATTCACAGAAGTGTGTTCACAACCTGTTGCTGAACTCGTGAGCAGTATGATTTTCCATGTTTGAAGCAGGCCTGTATAGGCCTATTTGTTTGGCAAGACAGCTGTGCATGGCTGCATCTCACTGTACTAGGCTGTAGGCTATGTTTTGGTTATTTGGATCTCCATTCGCCTTTTGTTTACTGTGTTTGTTCACTGTTAATGTAACTAGCCTAAATATAGATTGTGTCATGCCTTTATCGATCGGACATTTTGTTTACTAAGCCTAGTACTTGGTTCCGCTGTTGTGTTCTGGTCGCATTCATTCATTCATTCGCAGTTGTGTCGTATTCTAAGTCAAACGGCTATTCAGTATTTATGTTTGCACGCATGAATAACTAGGCTACTACTATTTTGGTAAGACAACTGTGTGTATCACTGCATTCACATAGGCTGCTTGTAATAGATGAATTTCCCTATCTATCTTGTAGCCAATATTCATGACCAAAACAGGCTAGCTGTATGGCGTGGTCCATTGTGCTGATAGAGCGCAGCAGAGATTTCAGATTTCAAAAGCACTCAATGATCTTGGAGTCTCAGCTTTTGAACTTTATGTTTATTGTGGAATAGCGTGATTATATAAGCAGAATTCAATATCATTCCAATGCAAGAACACCCCCAAAATCTAGCCTCCTCGCCGATTTCAACTGCCCCTTTAGTCACTTTATCCTGAGGCCGGGTCTGAAGCTACCGCACATTAGAATGAACAAGTCTGACGTTCAAAAGGCATTCATCTAATAATAGTAGTTGCCCATTCTTAAAGTAATTCAGAATATCATTAACATTTCTTTCAGACACTAGTGAACCTGTCAGATACTTGTGACCCATCTGACATCACATCACACCATAACCCAGACCATTTACAGCAATTGTCACAGATAATCGAAGTAGCCAAATGAGTCTTCAATCAGGGATGTGCAGTTGGCAGTAAGTGTGTGCGTTACAGCTTATATAGGAAAAGATGGGGCAGCTCAGGGGGAGCATGTGATGAGTTTGATGGATGGAAAACAATAGAAAAACATAGAACATAACAGAAAAAACACAATAGAATCTTACAAACCTCTTTGTTACAGTAGCAGTACAGCACAGCCACCAGAAATCCCTATAGAGACACAACGCTTGGGTTAAAACAGAACACTGATAGGATTCACTTGCTAGGTAATAATGCAAGGCTATGGTTTGTTGACCTGGGTAACCTGGTTTTCAGGTTCCTCACCTGAAATGAGTTGAGGAAGAGCGTGAAGAAGACCTTGGTGTAGCGCAGGATGCCAGTGGTCTGCTCATCAGTGGCGAAGATGAAGATGACCTCATGGATGCCAAATAGAGGGATGAGGGTCAAGGTCGCCTTGGCCAAGCTATCAGGAGATAGGACATAGGGGGGCAATTTGTCTCACTGTCTCAACTCATTTTCCACATGTCTTGCTCTCTTTCTTTTAATCTGCCCCTTTATCTTTCCTTCTCTCTCTGTCACCAACTATCAAATTGGATGCCACATCGGTAAAGTTAGAGGCCTGTGTGTAATATCATTATATCAGTCTCTTGTCCTTCTTCCTTACCGAAGCTTGTAGTCAGGATAGCCATTCTGATTGTTGGCACGTAGTTTGGATAGAATCACCTTCAAAATCTTCATGAAAATCAATAAGTTGATCTGTTGACAGTAGCATTTGCAATCATTAAAAAACAAACACACATACACAGCCATGTATGACAAGTAGGCTATAAATATGCAGACCAACACTCAACAACACAATCCAGACAGGCACACACACACACACACAGACACAGACAGAGAGAAAAATGTACATAACAACAGAGCCAATAGCCACCCTCACCAGTGACGCAAACAGAATGGGGAACCGTATTATCCACCAGTAGCTCATATTTTCATTGACTGCCCAGCACCTGAGGGTACCAGATTGGGACATTCATTGTTTACGCCTGTCTCTAAATCAATACAAACAGGCCGTGCAGTGTGCACTGATTGAGGTGACACATGGACACCCACTCACTCTTTGTTTTCTCTCAATAGCTTGGCCAACATCCAAGGAAGGACAAATAAAAGAGGGGTTCCTGACAAAGAAAGACATTGAGCATTAATAAGACACAGTGGGTATAAAAGGCTGAAGTGGTATTTTGGATGTAAACAAAGGATACGTTACTCACCCCAGCCGAGGCAGATATAAGGCAAGTACTTGTTCTCAATTAATACGGAGGCGATGAGCACCGAATACAGGTAGATGGCCTCTCCAAAGAACCAGTAGTGATTGGCTAGAACACAATACTGCATCACCACCTGGGCCATCCTGCAGCCAATGGCAGCCTTGAGATAAATATTGCAAAGATGGTGATTACTATAAAGGTCAAGCAGTGATGACATTTTGCTGAGTCCAAAAACAACTCCTAGTCTCCACAGATCACGTCACCATATTCAAGGGTATTCAAGTGTTTGCAGACTTGAAGGAATAAATATGATAGGCACAAGCAATACGGTGCGCCACCTACACTGCTCACAACCCACCTCGTGACTCAGCATTTCTCCCAGGTCGGCCTGTCTCATGATCTCCCGGCCCCAGTGACGCTCCAGCATGGTGTCCTTGACGATCACCGACACAGCTCGCAGGATGAAAGACACAAACAGGTTTGCGTGGATGTAGTTGCGGGTGCAGTGAAGCTTCCTGACGGGGAACGATAGAGGCAGATGGCCAAGAAGTATTACTACCCCCCAAAAAATACCATCAAAGAACACTACCAAGAAATCTTCTCAAGATGTCCTTATGTTTCGTCACACTCACAAACCTTCCCATACTGTTACTTTTCTAGGGTTGCTTTTCCCAATGCTCATCCAAAGCATTCTTTCGGGCTTTCTGTGGTAAATATGACTTTGATGTAAGTGCTTGATTACTGGAGTAGAGATGAGTGAAGTGGACCAGTGTTTCAATTTGAAGAGTGGTGGTGAACAGAAGGACAAGTGTACCTGATACTCAGTAGAATGATGAGTGCTGAGACCAGGGTGAAGAGGGACAGGGTGTAGCCAACCGTGTAAAGCATCCTGAAGCTCACCATCAGCTGCTTGAACCACAGCTGTGGGGGAAAAAAACAATGCAGAGTGGCGTTACCATGGAAACTCATGTCAGAAGAGATTATGTTAATTAGGACTTTATATACACATCTTCTCAACGACAAAGACAGAAACAACTCTTTTTTTTTAAGAGTTGGCCGTTCCCAAATTGCTTCCTAGCCTTTCCCCTTAGCCTTAATCCATTAATGTTTGCAGATCTGTAAGGTGGAAACTCCATCATTACACTGCTTATACCTACAATATCCAGACCCTTCAGATCTGCAGACATGGAAGGCTTTGCGTTATGGGACTGCATAAGTTGACAGTAGTACAGCCCCCCAAATGACGGAACAGAAGGCTGATTTACCTGAAGAGCTCAGGGGCACAGTGCTCATTAACACCTGCAAGTAAAAAACAATAGATAGTGTTTTTGTCAGGTACCTCCTGAGATGTGATTTCCTGTTCCTCTTCACACTGAGACATGTCCCTCCAGACTTCCCCGTCCTCCTCCTCCACCCAGTGGCCATCAGAGCCACACCGCCGACGCACCACACCCTGAGACACTGGACATCCCGCAGACATGTCCAGTGTGTGCGCACATATGCACACATGCACGTGCGCACACACACAACATAAATACACATTGAGTGCACAGACAAAAATATTTTTTCCACAGAAACACGCATACAGCTTGTGCCCACACACACCCACACACTATTCTGAAAGCAACACGCACAAACAATGTTTCCGAATTGGCATAATTATTGGAGATGTGTCTCAGAGTAGGCGTGCTAAAATAGGATCAGTTCTGCCATTTAGATCTGTTGGGTTCTGAGAATATGAAATGTGACTTATTCATGTCACTGATGGAGTGCTAAGGTTGAGGGTCTACAACAGAAGTTAAGGGTTATAGGAGGACGGTATATAGTGGGTGCAACTAAGCTTGGAATGTGTTGAGTGCAGGGAAGCGATTACATGTGGCAGGCATTGAGAAGGGGAGACGGGTGGAGAGCTTAGAAACGAACAAATGTCACTAAGGGAGAGAGGGTAATGTATAACGTTTACATTATGTCCGGATATGTTATTGTTAGCCGTCAGGGATCCTCTGGGAGGAGGAGAGACACAGTCTGGTATCAATAACCATGACAACCTTGAGTTGGGGAGGAGTGAGCACTTTGGGGCAGAGGTCAGGTCAGATGAAGTGAGGAAGAACAGATATCACTATGGTTCTGTCTAGCAACAGGGATGCATTGGCTGTTCGGTTGTGGAGGAGGAGACTCAGCCTAGGAGAAAGGGTTAAATATCAGTGCTTGTGTGAGATGTTTTTCTGTCTGAATTACAGCTGTAACGACCCTTTGGGAAGAATTAAACTTGGTTAAGCTTCTCTAGTGTTTGTGAGTTATTTACTCTGAAAAATAAGAACCTAACAGATCATAATGAATATGATTATATGAACAGCACGGCTACTTTTATATGTTTTATGAATAGGTCAATATATTTTGGGGTATTATTCTGTGACATCATATCACAATTCAATAGATGACCATCGACAATACAATGTAGATGAAAGTAAAAAAGTCAGTCACCTTTGTCAAACCAGGGCAGGTAGGAGGGACAGGACACGTTGACCACCAACCCAGGAGGACTATCAGGCCAGCAGGCATAGCGGTCAAACGTCCTGTTACAGAACAAGCCTGGGAGACAGAGAAAGAACATGACCACGAGAGTTCCATTTACAGCCTGGTCATCCAGACTGACCAAAATAGTGTGTGCAGTGTTTAGAATGCTTTACGAGGCAATTCTATTTGACCAAGGATAGGCAACTACAACTAGCTGCACCTCAATGTAAACTTACAGCGTATTTGGAAAGTATTCAGACCCCTTGACTTTTCCACATTTTGTTACATTACAGCCTTATTCTAAAATTGATTAAAACAAATTAAAAATACTCATCAATTTACACACAATACCCCATAATGTCAAAGCAAAATGTTTTGGGGGGATTTTTTTTGCAAATGTATTAAAAATGTTAAACTGAAATATCACATTTACACACTAAGTATTCAGACCCTTTACTCAGTACTTTGTTGAAGCACCTTTGGCAGCGATTACAGACTAAAATCTTTTTGGATATGGTGCTACAAGCTTGACACACCTGTATTTGGGGAGTTTCTCCCATTTTTCTCCGCAGATCCTCTCAAGCTCTGTCAGGTTGGATGGGAAGCGTTGCTGCACAGCTATTTTCAGGTCTCTCCAGAGATGTTTGTTCGGGTTCAAGTCCGGGCTCTGGCTGGGCCACTCAAGGACATTCAGAGCCTTGTCCCGAAGCCACTCTAGCGTCGTCTTAGCACTGTGCTTAGGGTCATTGTCCAGTTGGAAGGTGAACCTTTGCCCCAGTCTGAGGTCTTGCGCACTCTGGAGCATCAAGGATCTCTTTGTACTTTGCTCCGTTCATCTTTCCCT
Source organism: Salvelinus sp. IW2-2015 (assembly GCF_002910315.2). NCBI lineage: Eukaryota > Metazoa > Chordata > Actinopteri > Salmoniformes > Salmonidae > Salvelinus > Salvelinus sp. IW2-2015. The sequence continues at coordinate 13,387,505 of NC_036858.1, forward strand.
CGATCTTGACTAGTCTCCCAGTACATCATGCTTCACCGTAGGGATGGTGCCAGATTTCCTCCAGACGTGACACTTGGTATTAAGGCCCAAGAGTTCAATCTTGGTTTCATCAGACCAGATAATCTTGTTTCTCATGGTCCTTTAGGTGCCTTTTGGCAAACTCCAAGCGGGCTGTCATGTGCCTTTTACTGTGGAGTGGCTGCCATCTGGCAATCTACCATAAGTACCTGATTGGTGGAGTTCTGCAGAGATGGTTGTCCTTCTGGAAGGTTCTCCCATCTCCACAGAGGAACTCTGGAGCTCTGTCAGAGTGACCATCAGGTTCTTGGTCACCTCCCTGACCAAGGCCCTTCTCCCCCGATTGTTGAGTTTGGCCCGGGTGGCCAGCTCTAGGAAGAGTCTTGGTGGTTACAAACTTCTCCCATTTAAGAATGATGGAGGCCGCTGTGTTCTTCGGTACCTTCAATGCTGCAGAAATGTTTTGGTACGCTTCCCCAGATCTGTGTCTTGTCACAATCCTGTCTCAGAGCTCTACAGACAATTCCTTCGACCTCATGGCTTGGTTTTTGCTCTAATATTCAATGTCAACTGTGGGACCTTATATAGACAGGTGTGTGCCTTTCCAAATCATGTCCAATCAATTGAATTTACCACAGGTGGACTAAGGACTGTGGCAGTCACGAAATTTCATCAGCCGGTGATTATCAAGCAAATAACTGTCGGTCTCATTGACCGTTAATTAACATAAACACATGTAGCATCTCCTGGCTTCCAAACATAGCCTACAAGCCACTGATGCAGATCTTTGGAACATCTACATTTGAAAAAGTCTAACAAATCCATGTATTATAGCCTACACCTTCACAATAAATTCATTATTTATTTTACAGGTCTAAAGAAACATAATATGGAGAAAATGCACTCTATTTCAGAAGAACAGAATAGCATACCCTGAGTTGTCCTTATGTTAGGTCTTGATCTGGCTATGCCAAATGGCTGTGGGCTATACTATCTCATTTAGCAGACAAGATTTGCTTAGAATTATGTGGCATTATTTTATAGTATGAAGAATACAATTGAACATCGCTGAATAAAATAGAAAGGATATTTTCTCCAAACGATTTGAGGGAGTGCGCACATGCGGCTATTCTGTGTTGAGCGGTTAACAAAGAAATAGGTATTGTAACGGCTTTCATCCATCTCTTCATCCGAAGAGGAGTAGCAAGGATTGGACCAAAGTGCAGCGCGGCTAGTGTTCAACATGTTTAATAAAGAACAAGTGAAACACTACAAACAACATACAAAATAACAAAATGTGCAAAAACCGAGACAGACCTATCTGGTGCAGACAATCACAGAGACAGGAAACAAACACCCACAAAATCCCAACACAAAACAAGCCTCCTATATATGATTCTCAATCAGGGACAACGATTACCATCTGCCTCTGATTGAGAACCATATTAGGCTGGACATAGAAACAGACAAACTAGACACACAACATAGAATTCCCACCCAGCTCACGTCCTGACCAACTAAACACATACAAAACAGAAAACAGGTCAGGAACGTGACAGGTATTCCAATAAGCTTAATTTAGAGTTATTAATGTAACTTTAGTTGTTCTACAAATGTTGGGATATATGTTTTGATTTTTAATACATTGTAAGGCCGTATGATGCGACTCTAATGATGATTTTTAAAAAGTTGCTTCAAATGAATGAGCTCTGCTTTTTTATAAGCATACTTTTCGTCAGCCAACAAGATGAGTAGGCCTAACAAACAGCAAAAGAACTAGCCGATGTCAATCTACTATCCCCCATAGTACAAAAGTTGACCTATTCTATTCTGTGCGAGAAAGAAATATTCCAAACATAGTCTAGGACAGTTGTGGGATGCGACAGATCCCAAATTCATACAACCACTAGCATAAAAAAAAAAACAGTTTTTCATGCAATGAGGCTAACGCAACAGATCAGAACATTTAGATGAAAATGTGGATAAACGATTAGGGTACTTCTTCACATTATAAGCCAGTAGGCTATAAGCGCGAATGTTCCATTAGCGGGAAAATACCCTTTATCAAAAGTGACCGCAAATGCGATTATGCACGTAATGCTTTTATTATAAAGGTGCATTCTTAAGGTAAAAATCATCTTCCCCAAACTCACGCGCTGCTTATGTATGCCAGTTAGGCTCTACATCCCCTGTAAAGCGGATTAATGTGCTTAATTTTAAGAAGTTATTTGGCCACTTCAGTTGTGATACAAACCTTATCAAAACATATAGGCCTATGGGCTAGGCTAAATGAGGTGTGCGACTATGATTAGAAAAAGTAGCCAAAAAAAGGCATTGATTCTTGCCTTATGCTGGGCATCATTCACAAGGGATAATACTGTATATAATTCACAAGTGATAGGCTAATATTGTCGCCTATCAGACTATTCTTGATTTAATCTTGCCTTCAAAACAGCATAAATTCTTCTAGGTCACACTTGCGCACAGTATTTGAAGGAACTTGGCAGGTAGGTTGGCCCAAACATCTTGGAGAACAAACCACAGTTCTTTTGTGGATTTAGTTAGCCTCAGGTGCTTCTCTCTCTTCATGTAATCCCAGACATACTCGATGATGTTGAGATCAGGGCTATGTGGGGGCCATACCATCACTTCCAGGACTCCTTGTTCTTATTTACGCTTAAGATAGTTCTTAATGACTTTCGCTGTATGTTTGGGGTCGTTGTCATGCTGCAGAATAAATTTGGGGCCAATCAGATGCCTCCATGATGGTATTGCATGATGGATAAGAATCTGCCTGTACTTCTCAGTATTGAAGAGACCATTAGTTCTGACCAAATCCCCATCTCCATTTGCAGAAATGCAGCCCCACCATGCTTCACTGTGGCCTGCAGACACTCATTTGTGTATCGCTCTCCAGCCCTTTGGCAAATAAATTGCCTTATGCTACAGCCAAATATTTCAAATTTTAACTCATCACTCCAGAGCACCTGCTGCCATTTTTCTGCACCCCAGTTCCTGTGTTTTCGTGCATAGTTGAGTCACTTGACCTTGTTTCCACGTCGGAGGTATGACTTTTTGGCCGCAAGTCTTCCATGAAGGCCACTTCTGACCAGACTTCTCCAGGCGGTAGATGGGTGTACCAGGGTCCCACTGTTTCTGCCAATTCTGAGCTGATGGCACTGCTGGACATCTTCTGATTGTGAAGGGAAGTAAGCATGATGTGTCTTTCATCTGCTGCAATAAGTTTCCTTGGCCGACCACTGCGTCTACGGTCCTCAACGTTGCCCGTTTCTTTGTGCTTCTTCAAAAGAGTTTGGACAGCACATCTGGAAACCCCTTTCTGCCTTGACATTTCTGCCTGGGAGAGACCTTGCTGATGCCGTATAACTATCTTGTGTCTTGCTGCTGTGCTCAGTCTTGCCATGGTGTATGACTTTTGACGGTAAACTGTCTTCAGCAACCTCACCTTGTTAGCTGAGTTTGGCTGTTCCTCACCCAGTTTTATTCCTCCTACACAGCTGTTTCTGTTTCAGTTAATAATTGTGTTTCAACCTACGTATTGAGTTGATGATCATTAGCACCTGTTTGATATAATTGTTTAATCATACACCTGACTATATGCCTACAAAATCTCAGACTTTGTGCAAGTGTACCTAAAATAATTGATGCTGTGTTGAAGGCAAAGGGTGGTCACACCCAATATGGATTGATTTAGATTTTTCTTCTGTTCACTCACTTTGCATTTAGTTAATTGATAAATATAATCTATTAACATGTCTATTTTTGAAAGCATTCTTACTTTACAGCATTTTTTCACACCTGCCTAAAACTTTTGCACAGTACTGTATGTGTGAAATTTGTTTTGATTTAGAATGGACAATTATCATGCACCTGTCTGGAAACAGGGTGCAGGGAAAAAAATACATGCCATCTTATGTACTTAAATAGCGAATGGAAGACGCTTTTCCCATGCTTAACTTTCATGCCAGCCAGATAGGCTATACTCTTGTTGTAAAGATACGCAAAGTGCTTAATATTAGGAAAGTTGAGAAAAAAATTGTAGGCCGTCTATAGAAAGTCTATAGAAAGCTGATGGGACCCTCCTCTTTTTAATAGAGGCCATCACTCTGTTTTCTCATGCCTATAGAAAATTTGCGAAACATGACTTCATGGGCCCGCATGAAGTGTTTGATTCGATTTTCAATAACATTTGCATTCATGTTAGAGTGATTATAGGGACAATAAAGTGCTGAGTACCAGGTAGTTAGCAAGTTTGGTAGGCTACTAATGACCATGAGCAGCATCAGAGCTTGGAGAAGCCTAATTACCGTGACTAAATGGTCACGTGGAATTTGACTGCCTTCATGACTCGTGACCGCCAGTGTGGCAGTAATACGGTCACCGCAACAGCCCTAGGTGGACTCTAATCAAGTTGTAGAAACATCTCAAGGTTGATCAATGGAAACAGGGTGCACCTGAGCTCAATTTCAAGTCTCATAGCAAAGGGTCTGAATACTTATGTAAATAAGGTATTTCATTTTTACATTTGTAATAAATGTTAACAAAAAAATGTAAACCTGTTTTTGCTTTGTCATTGTGGGGTATTATGTGTATATTGATGAGGGAAAAAATGTTTTAATCCATTTTAGAATAAGGCTGTAACAAAGTTATGTGAAAAAAGTAAAAGGGTCTGAATACTTTCCGAATGCACTGTATATGTATATGTTTCCTGTATACATAAATACTTGGCCTATCCATAGGGGGTACTTGAAAAGACTTGTGAGACCATAGGCTTACTGGTAAAATGCACATGAGGGGGTACTTCAAGGGTACTCTGGGCAGAGCAAAATTCAGTTGGTTGTACAGTAATCCAAAAAGGTTGGAAACCACTGTTCTACCAGAAGCCTTCTGGCCCACTTCATAATATAAAACAACAAACAAAATATGCCAATGGAACCAATCATATTTTATCCTTAATTAGTCTTGCTTGTCAGACTTATGGCACTCTACTCCCAGTTGTGTGAGAGACTGTGGGAAGTTTACCAAGGAACCACTTCTAAATGCCAAATCTATTTGAGTCGAGTTGTGTTCTTACCTTGAGGAAATGGCTCATAGTCAATCATCTTCACACATTCGTCTTTGTAGTGGATCCACCTCATGTAGGTCTCCTCCAGGACTTTCCCACCAACCATCTCCACCTGGAAGAGGAAACAAAAAAACAGGAAGAACCAAGAGAATAATAAGTACAGTACATTCTATCATACAGTATTTTCTGGTATGTGTAGATGTGTGTGTTTGGTAACACTTTTTATTTTTTTTATATATAATTATTGATATGTTTGGTAACACTTTGCTCTATGCTTTTACAGTTTTTCTCAGTCGCTTTGGTGCATTTCTTAGATCAAAAGTGAAATTCTTGATACTACTTGTACAAATTCCAAATCATCTAGTCACTTGTGCACATCATTAAAGCAATTTCTTATTCCTTTGAACAAATTGCAATTGATAATGTACAAGTGTCAGCTTTTTTCCACATTATCAATTGCTCATGTCATGTTGATCAAAATATAGTAGATGGTTCTCTGTTGAATAGTCTTACCCCTCAAAACATCTAGGCATTAGTTCCTTGCATAAGCCATTACATGCAAAATTGTTGAACTATTTGTCATAAACTGTCAAGCTGTCACGATCGTGTGGAGGAGAGACGGACCAAAACGCAGCATGTGGAAAATAAGCCATCTTCTTTTATTTTACTACGAAGAATGAACATGAAACAAACACTATTAAAACTATACAAAACAACCGTGACTCTATAAACGTAGTACAACACACACACACACACACACACACACACACACACACACACACACACACACACACACACACACACACACACACACACACACACACACACACACACACACACACACACACACACACACACACACACACACACACACACACACACACACACACACACACACACACACACACACACACACACACACACACAGGCTACAAACGTTCAACATAGACAATTCCCCACAAACAGCTAAAGCCTATGGTTGCCTTAAATATGGCTCCCAATCAGAGACAACAATAACCAGCTGTCTCTAATTGAGACCCAATTCAGGCAACCATAGACTTTCCTAGATACCTACACTCAACCATAGACACAGCTAGACTACTATACTAAACATAAACCCAACTACTCTAATAAACCCCCTAAACCTTACAACCACCCTAGACACTACAAACACCACATACATTCCCCATGTCACACCCTGACCTAACCAAAATAATTAAGAAAACAAAGAATACTAAGGCCTTGGCGTGACACAAGCATAGTTTTACACATTTCTATTAGACCTTTTGTACAAAAACGTGAATTGATGAATCGTGCAGGTGAAATTGACCCTCACTCATGAAGGAATGTAAAGTGTTAGTTCAACCAACAATCAACCAGTTGTCTAAATTGCTCAAAGGTGCATCTCATGAAGAATCAATTGGCAAGCATATATAGACAGACCACAACACAGAGTTGCAATTTTCCAATAATGGATGGACCAGGAAACGAACAGGGTCAACAGCCAAGAGGAGGAAGAAGAGGAGCAAGGATGCGTGGTGGAAGGCAAAACAGATGAAGAGGCAGAAAAGGACATAGGCGCATATCTGATGACATAAGGGCCACTATTGTAGACCATGTTGTCAATCATGGCCTTACAATGGCTGAGGCGGGTCAAAGGGTGCAGCCGAATATTGGGAGATCAACCGCGTCCTCAATAGTTCAAACGTTTCGAAGAGAGAACAGGTATGTCCACCAATGTACCACTGTTACTGTATATAAGCAGTATACTGTATACTTCCTACAATGCTTCATATTACAGTAGTCCACTTGTATTTCACAGCATACAGAAATATACTCTATACAGATACATACTGCACCTTACATGCACCCACCTGTATGTTTTACAGTAAAATGTGTGTTCGCATAGTTTTTGTCTATGTGAAAGTGTGCGATGCATCACTGCATTTTTCCCCACATAGGACTGCAAGATTACCTCAAACCGGTGGCAGAGGACGCCTTTTCACACCTTAACAGGAGGAGGCTATTTGCACCATGGTTCGAGCAAACAATGCCATGAGACTCAGGGAAATACAAAGGACCATTATAGAAGGCAACGATGTCTTTGAAAACATCCATACGGTTAGCATCTCAACCATCGACAGGGTGCTGCATAGAAACCAGACGAGTATGAAACAGCTGTACCGTGTACCATTCCAAAGGAATGAGGACAGAGTTAAGGAGCTACGGTACCAGTATGTACAGGTAAAATATATATCTATGTAACTACTTTACAGCAACATTTTATAGTGATACATAGTACAGTAAGCATAAACTGCACACATTTCCATTGCTGTCGAAGGAACATGCAATATATGTACATTTTATGTCACTCTTCCTTACCAAAACAAATTCAGCTGTGTGTTCTGGGATATAGCGTATAATGGAGTTGGAATCAAGTGAACCCTCTCACAACTTTGTATACGTGGATGAGGCTGGCTTCAACCTGACCAAATGCAGAAGGCGGGGTCGGAATATCATCGGTCACAGAGCTACTGTGGATTTGATAGGCCAACGGGGAGGAAATATCAGCATGTGTGCTGCTATTTCGGAGCATGGTGTCSTAACCCATATCCCCCTTATAGGGCCATACAACACCCAGCATCTACTCAACTTTTTAGAGACTCTCTACAGGGCTCTCATCCCTGATGATGAGAGGGGTCTGTTTAGAGAGGATTTGCCAAAGTATGTGGTCATTTGTGATAATGTGAGTTTCCATCGATCAAACTTCATAAGGCAATGGTTTGTGACCCACCCGAGGATGCTCATAGAATTCCTCCCACCTTATTCACCATTCCTTAACCAAATTGAGGAGTTCTTTTTAGCATGGAGGTGGAAGGTGTACGATCGTCAGCCACACACACAGATGACCCTGCTGGCTGCAATGGATGTAGCATGTGAGGACATCACAGTAGACGCCTGCAGAGGATGGATAAGGCATTCCAAAAGATTCTTTCCACGTTGCATTGGAAGGGTAAAATATCCGGTGTGATGTGGATGAGAATATGTGGGCCGACAGACAGGAACGTCTGGATGTGTAGAGACAGCACAACAGTGCTGCGGGCAAAGTTGTGCCTTAGGGGTGGTTTCCTGTGTTTCTTTCTAATTTAGTTTTTTTTCCCTTTGTGCCCCTTGGGTTGTCCAGTCTCTTTCAATCAATATTATTTTGCACATGTTAGGGATGATGTGAAAAATGCACCAAAGCGACTGAGAAAAACTGTATTACTGAGTTAATGGAATAGCCTTCTTCTCTTTTGCCATCTAGTGGGATTTCAAAAACATGATTGAATGAATGAATGAAAGGTTTCATTGGAGGGGGCAGCTAAAAATGTATTGCTCTGTACGACAGTAGCTACGTTCTGTCTCACCACAGTCCAACCACTAAACAATAGGTGTTTCCTATGTATAGACTCAGCTCACTGTACACTGGACACTCACTGTACTCTACAGTGTCCAACAGTTATAAGTGGCTCTTGATAGCACTTTGGCTATTATAGTGTGTCACGCTCAACAACACACGACTGTATGGTTCTGCTCAAAACAACACAACATTTGCATGTAACAGATACAGTCTCAATACAGTATTTTGTTCACATCTCACCTTTAGCATCTTCAGCAGCAGTAGGCAGGTCAGGGCCATGCTTCCCACGGTCCAACTCATCTCTGTTCGGGGGATGAGCGCTCTCTGTGAGGTCAAGAACAGAGACAATCATCTCTTTTTACCAATCTGGACAAGCAGTGCACAATACACATACTGCATAAAACCTAAAACATATATATTCTGTGTACGACCTTATGGTAGACTGCACAAAAAGCAGAAATAATCATTCACTCTGCCCTGTAATTTCTTGATATTTCTCTATACAGCACCTGGTCTCTGACCTCTCTTCAGTCAGGAATTTTATATTCATACATTTCCCTCAGAGATTCAAGGCGATCCACAGCAATATTTTCAAATGATAAATATCTTCCAATTATTCTGTTATTCATTTCTGTGTTTAGTTTTTTTTTWATGAGATGCCAGTCAATGGGTAAGTCCTATAGATGGTGGATCTTCATTTTATCACCCTTTTGTTGCTGCACAGCAGGAAAAGCTTTCTAAAGTTTGTAATTTCAACTTTAAATTGTCAGACGTGATTTGTACTAACGAAAAATGTATCAACCGCTACAAAAAATGTCCAATACTTATAATCCACATAATAATTCACATTTCCTGTTGCTGCAGGATTATCTTACTGCTCATGACTTTTTAAGGAACTCAGTCGGGTTCTCAACTTACTGTTGAGCGTTAAAATAGTAGAATACAGCAGGTGCAATTTCGAAATGTGGTTGTGCGTCAGCAGTTTTCCTCTTGTTATGTCAGTCACTGACAGTCACTCAATTAGCCCTTCAGTAAAACATTTCTGATTGGTAAGTTTGTCTACCCAGGTATCAAAACTTGTAGTAATCATGGCCGAATTACCGACCGGGCACGAATGGCACGTGCCCAGGGGCCCTGACCTCCATGGGGTCTCCATTGATTTTGTTAGTCACTCTCACTCAGATATCATATTAACATGGCATAAGTCATGGCAAAATGTGTATAATTTCAGAAAACGTGCTTTAGAACTGCCAAAATTTCTCTCTCCAGCCCATGGCAAAATGTGTAGAATTGCAGCAAATTAGCTGTAAAACGGCAAAAAGAATTCTCTGCCCCATGGCAAAACAAGTAGAATTGCAAGAAAGTAGTTATAAAATTGCTAAATGTTTTCTCCAACCCATAGCAAAATGTGTATAATTTCAGCAAATTAGCTGGAAGACTGAGGAGAAGAAAATATCGTGTGGAATGTGTAGTAAATTAACTTTAAAACGTAAAATGTTTCTCCGCCGTCAAGAGGGGGTCACTAAAATGTTTTGTTTTTATAACCAAATAGTCCCCCCCCGCGTCACAATGAGATGTGATAAACTATTAGCGTCCGTTGCTATATCAACAGATAATTACAGCCAAAATTATGTTATTTTCATCCCCACTATGTTTAAAGTAGTTTTGTTTAGCTATTAAGATGAAAACAAACTTCAAACTACTTTTAGGTACCTTGTTAACTAGGGATGCACAATACATCGATGACCATATCGGAATCGGCCGATATTAGCTAAAAATGCCAACATCGGTATCGCCTGATGTCTAGTTTAACGCCGATGTGCAAAACCGATGTCAAAGCTGACACGCCACGTAAAATTTTGCGCTACACGTGCAACACAGCATTCCTAAACTAGTCCACAATGTCTGTTGTATGGCTTGAGCAGTCAACAAGTCGATCAGTCATTTGAAAGAGTAAGAAAATTTCAGCGAGACAACTCAAAGGTGAAATCCATTAACGCCAAGATAATGGAATTCATTGCCCTTGACAATCAACCGTTCTCTGTCGTGGGTGATGTTGGCTTTCGCCAACTGGTCGAGCACCGGTACACACTACCTAGTGGGCTATTTTTCAGATGTTGCCCTACCGGAGTTACACAGTAATAGCGTCACTGCTATTAGCTTCACGACTGACATTTGGACCAGCGATATCAGCCCCATGAGCATGCTGAATCTGACAGTACAGTGGTTTGTCGAGGATTTCGTACTGAGGAAAGTCGTATTGCATGCTCATGAATATGCTGGTTGTCATACCGCTGCTGCCATTTCAATGGCATTTGAGAACATGTTTCAAACTTAGAAACATGAAAACACTAGCTAGCTCAATTCGAACAACTGACTCGAGAAATAAGCTCATCAACTGCGCCTGCAGCAGACGTGATACACTCTGTCATGGCATTGAAACGCCTGCTCAACAAAACTGCAGACACAGGCTGTAAACAAGCGATTCGGTAGCATTCTCTCTTTACTGTGTCGCCACCATGCTCAATGCTATGTACAAGGACCGCTACTTCGATGCAGACAACAAACAGGGTTTACGTGAAATGTTACATACACAGCTGGACAAGATGGAAACGGACACAGTGACAGTGCGCATCGAGGAAGAAAGGCCACGGACAGACAGAGCTGAAACTTCACTGCTTGACATGTAGTATGATGAAATCCTGGTTGAAAATGAAACGACAGAACAAATTAACAACGAAACAGCACAGCAAGTAAAATAAATAAATAGGTTTTGATTAAGTTTTACTGGTAATGGGGACATACGTAAATGTCGACAAAACTTTTTGGTCAGTGTGGTGTGCGTGTGTGTGTAACCTTTATTTAACTGGGCAAGTCAGTTAAGAACAAATTCATATATATAATGATGGCCTACCCCGGCCAAACCCGGACAACGCTGGGCCAATTCTGCGCCACCCTATGGGACTCCCAATCACGGCCGGATGTGATACAGCCTGGATTCGAACGACGGACTGTAGGGACGCCTTTTGCACTAAGATGCAGTGCCTTAGACCGCTGCATCCATGTGTGTGTGTTAACTATTTAACTGTACTAGAATGCTTAAAAAGGCCGCTAACATTTTAAATATCGGTTATCGATATCGTATTTGTTGGGGCAAGGAAAATATTGGATATTGGTATCGGCCAAAAATGTAATATCGGTGCGTCACTATTGTTAACATTTCAACAACACGAATGATACAATTAAATGAACATCACTCCTACTTTGATATGTTTTATGAATAGATCAACATATTTGCGGTATTATTCTACAATATCATTCCCTTGTCTTGTCTACACTGAACTTTGAAAGTTTCTTCAAGTGCAGTCACAAAAACCAACAAGCGCTATGATGAAACTGGCTCTCATAAGGACCGCCACAAGAAAGGAAGACCCAGAGTTACCTCTGCTGCAGAAGATAAGTTTATTAGAGTTACCAGCCTCAGAAATCGGTATTTAACTGCATCTCAGATTGCACCTCACAGAGTTCAAGTAACAGACACATCTCAAAATCAACTGTTCAGAGGAGGCTGCATGAATCAATCCTTCATGGTCAAATTGCTGCAAAGAAACCACCACTAAAGGACACCAATAATAAGAAGAGACTTGCTTGGAGCATGGAGGAGGAGGTGTGATGGTGCTTTACTGGAGAAACTGTCTGTGATTTATTTAGAATTCAAGGCACACTTAACCAGCATGGCTACCACAGCATTCTGCAGCGATACGCTATCCCATCTGGTTTGCGCTTATTGTGACTAACATTTGTTTTTCAACAGGACAATGACCCAACACACCACCAGGCTGTGTAAGGGCTATTTGACCTAGAAGGAGAGTGATGGAGTGGTGCATCAGATGACCTGGCCTCCACAATTACCCAATCTCAACCAAATTGAGATGGTTTGGTATGAGTCGGACCGCAGAGTGAAGGAAAAGCAGCCAACAAGTGCTCAGCATATGTGGGAACTCCTTCAAGACTGTTGGAAAAGCGTTCCAGGTGAAGCTGGTTGAGAGAATGCCAAGAGTGTGCAAAGCTGTCATCAAGGCAAAGGGTGGCTACTTTGAAGAATCTCAAACATTTATTTAACACTTTTTTGGTTACTACATGATTCCATATGTGTTATTTCATAGTTTTGATGTCTTCACTATTATTCTACAATGTAGAAAATAGTAAAAATAAAGAAAAGCCCTTGAATGAGTAGGTGTGTCTAAACTTTTGACTGGTAATGTATGTACCTATTTTAGGTCCTAGGATACAACAATGAATAATGTTCAACTAACACATACCATTGTAATGGAGGGGGACACCTTTGGGCAGGGGGACATTATTCGGCATGATAGGCCCCCCAACAAAATTTTGCCTGAGGGCCTCAAAAGGATATAGCATATATTCTGACACATAAACGGATCAGTGCCAGCCTTCAATCATCACAGATGGTTTTTAGCACACTGAGAAACCTTATTATACTTTATTATAAATAGGAATGAGTCATCCTCCTTCATGTGCTCTGCAAATATGCCCATTCATCAATATATCATTCAAAGAGGGAGATCTCTAAACAAACAGAGCAAGATATCCACTTACCCCACTTAGCTAGGAGAACATTGCATCCTAGGGCAATAATTACCCCTGCACACCTTTGAAACACTTTTTTAATCCCAAACTGATGTACCATATGATTAGGCTTTTTTTCACACTAAAGCACATCATTCTGGGAGGGGGTAAGAGGGGAAGAAACAGAGAGAACAGAAGCAGTGTAACGATTATCTTCCTCTTCTGACGAGGAGTAAGAAAGATCGGACCAAAATGCAGCATGGTAAGTGTCCATGTTACTTTAATAGAATAGAACAGAACACGAAAATACAAAAATAACAAAGTGTAATAACAAAACAGGAAACAACTACCCACAAACTCAGGTGGGAACAGGCTACCTAAGCYTGGTTCTCAATCAGAGACAACGATAGACAGCTGCCTCTGATTGAGAACCACACACGGCCAAACACAAAGAAATAGACAACATAGAACACCAGACATAGAATGCCCACCCCAACTCACGCCCTGACCAAACCAAAATAAAGACATAAAAAAAGAACTAAGGTCAGAACGTGACAAGCAGTGGGTATTGTTAGAGCTGCAATAGGTAGTCCATTCGTGAGAATCACACAAGATGACACAAGTTAATTTTGTTGCCATCACAAGTGTTCGCCCCTACCCTCAAATCTTCAATGCACAATTGGAAAAGCCAGATGAAAGAAGGACGACAATTGAGAGTGAACCCAGCAAACCAAAATTGGTTCTGTGAAAGTTCCCAGAACATTTGTTATGTCACGGCAAATGTTCTCATAACACAAAAACTGTCCAGTCGTGGTGATGATTATAGAATGTTTGTATAAAACATTCTCCTGATGTTGCAAGAACGTTCCTAGAACACATTTAACCTGTTCTTATATGTTCCCAGAATGTTTCATTAGGTTGTGGAAACTGTCTGGTGAGAACAATGTTGGGACATCACAAAAGATATGTTCCCAAAACACAAAAACTATCCAGTTGTGTGGATGATTCTACAATGTTTTTTTAGGGAGCAAAACACCTGATGTTACCAGAATGTTCTCAAAATGCATTTTGTCTGTCCTTCCAAGGAATAGCTGTGTGGACCAAATAGATGAGCTGTGGGTACTCAAATTAAATATAATTTTGTTCGGCACATGCTTCGTAAACAATAGAATAGAAAAGTAATAACACGTAATAATAAAAGTAATAATAAATACACAATAGGTAAAGATAACTCGGCTATATACACGGGTTAACTAGGCAACAAATAGATAATAAACAGAACCAGCAGAGTATGTGATGAGTTAGAAAAATAAGTTGTTGCAAAAAGGATCAATGCAGATAGTTAAATAAACCAAATAGCTACCCAGACTAACTATTTATCAGTCTTAAGGCTTGGGGTAGAAGCTGTTCAGGGTCCTGTTGGGTCCAGACTTGGTGCGTTGGTACCGCTTTCCGTGCGGTAGCAGAGAGAACAGTCTATGACTTGGGTGGCTGGAGTCTTTGACAATGTTTAGGGCCTCCTTCTGACACCGCCTGGTATAGAGGTCCTGGATGGCAGGGAGCTCGGTCCCAGTGATGTACTGGGCCATACGCACTACCTTCTGTAGCGCCTTCCAAGCAGTTTCCACACCAAGCAGTGATGCAGCCAGTCAAGATGCTCTCAATGGTGCAGCTATAGAACATTTTGAGGATCTGAGGGCCAGTGGCAAATCTTTTCAGCCTCCTGAGGGGGAAGATGTGTTGTCGTGCCCTCTTCACAACTGTGCTGCTGTGTGTGGACCATGATAGATCCTTACTGATGTGGACACTGAGGAACTTGAAGCTTTTTAAAATTTATTTATATAAGAGTCCGGATTAGTGTCCCGCCCCTTGAAATCGGCAGCTCTAGCCTTTAGCTCAGTGCGGATGTTGCCTGTAATCCATGGCTTCTAGTTGGGATATGTACGTACGGTCACTGTGGGGACAACGTTTTCGATGCACTTATTAATGAAGCTGGTGACTGATGTGTGAAACTCCTCAATGCCATCAGATAAATCCCGGAACACATTCCAGTCTGTGCTAGTGAAACAGTCCTGTAGCTTAGCATCCGCTTCATCGGACCACTTCCGTATTGGGCGCATCACTGGTACTTCCTGTTTGAGTTTTTGCTTGCAAGTAGGAATCAGAAGGATAGAGTTATGGTCAGATTTGCTAAATGGAGGGTGAGGGAGAGCTTTGTATGCATTTTTATGTGTGGAGTAAAAGGGATTTAGAGTTTTTTTGCCTCTAGTTGCTCAGGTGACATGCTGGTAGAAATGAGGTAAGACGGATTTCAGTTTCCCTGCATTAAAATCACCAGCTACTAGGAGTGCAACCTCTAGATGAGCATTTTCTTGTTTGCTTATATCCCTATACAGACAGCTATAATAGACAGCTATGAAAAATCTAGATGAAAAATCTCTTGGTAAATAGTATGCTCTACAGCTTATCATGAGTTATTCTAACTCAGGCTAGCAGAACCTTGAGACGTACTTAACAAAGAGACTCACACCTCCCCCCTGTAGGGGGGGGGGGGGATTTACTGTTTTGCTTGGTTATTTGTTTGCTAGTTTGTTGAGAAATTGAATGTGGCAACATAACCTGTGTGGGTGGTGACATAATATCCACACCTGCTGGTAAGAGTATACACAGTGGACCTCCCCTGCAATCAGTCAGTCAGTCAGTCTGTGTGGAACAATGCTCATCACTGTGCCAGACAGACACCTGCAGACCCTGGAACCTACCCTCACCAGGAACCCTCTTCAGGCTCCAGACTAACACACACTGGTGGGCTGAGATTGGCAGATCACATTTAGTGATTTTACTTTCTTGGCAGGACCAATTTCACAGTCATTGCCAGTGGCAGCTCAAACAATGGTTCCCTATGGAGAGAAAGACTCTTGGGTCTGTTGAGTGACACAATAGCAAAAGACAGTGGATGTCTGTGTGCTCCCTGAGCAGTATGTGTTAGAGCAGGGATCCCCAATTACATTCAGCAGTCAGACGATTTTTCCTTGAGCGGATGGTCCAGGGGCCGGAACATAGTTATAAATAATTTGTCCACTGCAAATTCGCAGCAAGAATCCCAAACAGATATAGTATTTGACAACAATTTTTTTTATTTCAAACCTTGATTACATTTGGGATATGATCACATATGTCTCTATATTTATGCGTGGGAATACTTGGGAACAGATTTCCTAAACTAACATAACTTTGAGCTCATTTCCTGGTAATGTTACAGCAGTGGAGGCTGCTGAGGGGAGGACGGCTCATAATAATGGCTGGAATGGAGTCAATGGAATGGTATCAACCACATGGAAACTACGTGTTTGATGTGTTTAGTACCATTCCATTGAATCCATTCCAGCCATTATAATGAGCCGTCGTCCACTCAGCAGCATCCACTGCTGTAACATTACCAGGACATGAGCTTAAAGTTATGTTCATTTAGGAAATCTGTTCCCAAGTATTCCCACGCATAAATAAATGTTACAATCTGATATTTCTAAGAAAGAAAAAAAGTATATATATTTTTTTGCTCCTGAAAACTTGGGCCACTTACAGTGTCAGGAAAAAGTATGGGAACCCTTTGGAATTACCTGGATTTCTGCATAAATTGGTAATATATTTTGATCTGATCTTCATCTAAGTCACAACAATGGACAAACACAGTCTGCTTAACCAAGTAACGCACAAACAATTATACGTTTCATGTCTTTATTGAACACACCGTGTAACCATTCACAGTGTAGGGTGGAAAAAGTATGTGAACCCTTAGATTTAATAACTGGTTGACCCTCCTTTGGCAGCAATAACCTCAACCAAACGTTTTCTGTATTTGCGGATCAGACCTGCACAATGGTCAGGATGAGTTTTGGACCATTCATCTTTACAAAACTGTTTCAGTTTAGCAATATTCTTAGGATGTCTGGTGTGAACCGCTCTCGAGGTCATGCAACAGCATTTTAAATCAGGTTGAGGTCAGGACTCTGACTGGGCCACTCCAGAAGGCGTATTTTCTTCTGTTGAAGCCATTCTGTTGATGATTTACTTCTGTGTTTTGGGTCGTTGTCCTGTTGCATCACCCAAATTCTGTTGAGCTTCAATTGGCAGACAGATAGCCTTACATTCTCCTGCAAAATGTCTTGATAAACTTGATAAACATTTTTCCGTGGATGATAGCAAGCTGTCCAGGCCCTGAGGCAGCCCCAAATCATGATGCTCCTTCCACCATACTTTACAGTTGGGATGAGGTTTTGATGTTGGTGTGCTGTGCCTTTTTTTCTCCACACAGTGTTGTGTGTTCCTTCCAAACAACTAAATTTTAGTTTAATCTGTCCACAGAATATTTTGCCAGAAGAGCTGTGGAACATCCAGGTGCTATTTTGCCAACTTCAGATGTGCAGCAATATTTTTTTTGGACAGCAGTGGCTTCTTCTGTGGTGTCCTCCCAAGAACACCATTCTTGTTTCGTGTTTTACATATTGTAGACTCGTCAACAGAGATGTTAACATGTTCCAGAGATTTCTGTAAGTCTTTAGCTGACACTCTAGGATTCTTCTTAACCTCATAGAGAATTCTGCACTGTGCTCTTGCAGTCATCTTTGCAGGACGGCCACTCCTAGAGAGAGTAGCAACAGTGCTGAACTTTCTCCATTTGTAGACAATTTATCTTAACGTGGACTGATGAAATTCAACGCTTTTAGAGATACATTTGTAACCCTTTCCAGCTTTATGCAAGTCAACCATTTTTAATCTTAGGTCTTCTGAGATCTCTTTTGTTCGAGACATGGTTTACATCAGGCAATGCTTTTTGTGAACAGCAAACTCACATTTTGTGAGTATTTTTTATAGGGCAGGGCAGCTCTAACCAACATCTCCAATCTTCATTGATTGGACTCCAGGTTACCTGACTCCTGACTCCAATTAGCTTTTGGAGAAGTCATTAGCCTAGGGGTTCACATACTTTTTTCAATCTATAATGTGAATGTTTAAATTATGTATTCAATATAGACAAGAATAATACAATAATTTGTGTGTTATTAGTTTATGCATACTGTGTTTGTCTATTGTTGGAACTAAGATGAAGATCAGATCACATTCTATGACTAATTTATGCAGAAATCCAGGTAATTCCAAAAGGTTCACATACTTTTTCTTGCCACTATATTTGTGAACCTTGTGTTAGAGTAACCTACACAGAACAAAATTATAAACACAACATGCAACAATTTCAAAGGTTTTACTGAGTTACAGTTCATATAAGGAAATCAATCAATTGAAATAAATTCATTAGGCCCTAATCTATGGATTTCACATGACTGGGAACACAGATATGCATCGGTTTGTCACAGATACCTTTAAAAAAAGTATCGGTGTGGATCAGAAAACCAGTCAGTATCTGGTGTGGCCACCATTTGCCACATGCAGCACAACACATCTCCTTTGCATAGAGTTGATCAGGCTTTTGATTGTGGCCTGCGGAATGTTGTCCCACTCCTCTTCAATGGCTGTGCGAAGTTGCTGGATATTGGTGGGAACTGGAACACGCTGTCGTACATGTCGATCCAAAGCATCGCAAACATGCTCAATGTGTGACATGTCTGTTGAATATGCAGGCCAAGGAAGAACAAGGACATTTTCAGAATCCAGGAATTGTGTACATATCCTTGCGTGCATTTTAACAAAGCAAATTTGAGGAAAACGCTACCGAAGTTCTATCAACACATTGCCTCTAGTACTCGCTGGGCAAAAACACTTGACCATTGTTACTCCCCCTTCCGGGATGGCTACAAGGCCCTCCCCCGCCCTCCCTTCGGCAAATCAGATTACTACTCCATTTTGCTCCTCCCTTCCTATAGGCAGAAACTTTTTTAAAGTGCCTGTGCTAAGGTCTATTCGACACTGGTCTGACCAATCGGAAATCGATGCTTCAAAATTGTTTTAATCACGCGGACTGGGATATGTTCTGGGCAGCCTCTGAGAATAACATTGACACGGTGACTGAGTTAATCAGGAAGTGTATAAACGATGTTGTTCCCAGTGTGACTTTTAAAACCTATCC
This sequence comes from Salvelinus sp. IW2-2015, assembly GCF_002910315.2. Taxonomy (NCBI): domain Eukaryota; kingdom Metazoa; phylum Chordata; class Actinopteri; order Salmoniformes; family Salmonidae; genus Salvelinus; species Salvelinus sp. IW2-2015. The sequence goes on from NC_036858.1 coordinate 13,406,684, forward strand.
AAACCAAAAAACGTGGATAGATGGCAGCATTCGTGCAAAATTGAAAGCGCAACATCCCGGCCGGCCAAACCCTCCCCTAACCCGGACGACGCTGGGCCAATTGTGCGCAGTCTCATGGGTCTCCCGGTAGCGGCCGGCTGCGACACAGCCTGGGTTCGAACCCGGATCTGTAATGACGCCTCTACCACTGCGATGCAGTGCCTTAGACTGCTGCGCCACTCTGGAGGCCTAAATACCTTATTTTCCCGCTCTGATGATTACACAGTGCCATTGACGCGGCCCGCTCCCAAAGACTGTGTGTCCCATTCTCCGTGGCCGACGTGAGTAAGACATTTAAGCGTGTTAACCCTCACAAGGCTGCCGGCCCAGACAGCATCCCTTGCCGCGTCCTCAGAGCATGGGCAGACCAGCTGGCTGAAGTGTTTATTCAATCTCTCCCTATGCCAGTCTGCTGTCCCCATTTGCTTCAAGATGTCCACCATCGTTCCTGCACCCAAGAAAGCAAAGCTAACTGAACTAAATGAGTATCATCCCGTAGCACTCATTTCTGTCATCATGAAGTGCTTTGCGGATCATATGACCTCTACCTTACCTGACACCCTAGACCCACTTCAATTTGCATACCGCCCCAATAGATCCACAGATAATGCAATCACCATCGCACTGCACACTGCCCTATCCCATCTGGACAAGAGGACTACCTATGTAAGAATGCTTTTCATTGACTATAGTTCAGCCTTCAACACCATAGTACCCTCCAAGCTCATCATTAAGCTCGATGGCCCTGGGTCTGAACCCTGCCCTGTGCAACTGGGTACTGGACATCCTAATGGGCCACCCCCAGGTGGTGAAGGTAGGAAACAACACCTCCGCTTCGCTGATCCTCAACACAGGGGCCCCACAAGGGTGCGTGCTCAACCCCCTCCTGTACTTCCTGTTCACCAATGACAGCGTCGCCACACACACCTCCAACTCATTCATCAAGTTTGCAGACAACACAACAGTAGTAGGCCTGATTACGAACAATGACGAGACAGCCTACAGGGGGGAGGTGAGGGCCCTGGCGGAGTGGTGCCAGGAAAATAACCTCTCCTTCAACAAAACGAAGGAGCTGATCGTGGACTTCAGGAAACAATAGAGGGAGCACGCCCCTATCCACATCGACGGGACCGCAGTGGAGAAGTTGAAAAACTTCAAGTTCCTCGGCGTACACATCACTGACTATCTGAAATGGTCCACCCAAACAGACAGTGTGGTGAAGAAGGCGCAACAGTGTGGTGTGGTGACAGTGTGGTGAAGAAGGCGCAACAGTGTGGTGTGGTGACAGTGTGGTGAAGAAGGCACTGCCTGCCCTCCAGGACACCTACAGCACCCAATGTCACAGGAAGGCCAAAGAAAATCATCAAGGACATCAACCACCCGAGCCATGGCCTGTTCACCCCGCTATCATCCAGAAGGCGAGGTCAGTACACATGCATCAAAGCTGGGACCGAGAGACTGAAAAACAGCTTCTATCTCAAGGCCATCATACTGTTAAATAGCCATCACTAGCCGGCTTCCACCCGGTTACTCAACGCTGCACCTTAGAGGCTGCTGCCCTATGTACATAGACATGGAATCACTGGTCACTTTAATAATGGAACACTAGTCACTTTTAATAATGTTTACATTCTGCTTTACTCATTTCATATGTATATACTGTATTCTATTCTAATGTATTTAAGTCAATGCCACTCCGGAATTGCTCGTCCTAATATTTATATATTTCTTTATTCCATTCTTTTACTTTTAGATGTGTGTATTGTTGTGAATCGTTAGATACTACTGCACTGTTGGAGCTAGGAACACAAGCATTTCGCTACACCCGCAATAACATCTGCTAAATATGTGTATATGACCAATAAAATTTGCTTTGATCATGCTTCAGCATGAGGTGATGCCGGTGGATGAATGGCACAACAATGGGCCTCAGGATCTCGTCACAGTATCTCTGTGCATTCAAATTAACATTGATAAAATACAATCGTGTTTGGTGTCCGTAGCTTATACCTGCCCATAACATAACCCCACCACCGTCATGGGGCACTCTGTTCACAACCGTGACATCAGCAAACCACTTGCCCACACGTCGCCATAGACGCCATTGTCTGCCATCTGCCGGGTACAGTTGAAATCGGGATTCATCAGTGAAGAGCACACTTCTCCAGCATGCCAATGGCCTTCAAAGGTGAGCATTTGCCCACTGAAGTCTTACAACCCCGAACTGGAGTCAGGTCAAGACACTGGTGAGGATGATGAGCACGCAGATGAGCTTCCCAGAAACGGTTTCTGACAGTTTTTGCAGAAATTCTTCAGTTGAGCAAACCTACAGTTTCATCAGCTGTCCGGATGGCTGGTCTCAGATGACCCTGCAAGTCAAGAAGCTGAATGTGGAGGTCCTGGGCTGGTGTGGTTACATGTGGTCTGCGGTTGTGAGGCCGGCTGGACGTACTGCCAAATTATCTCAAACAACGTTGGAGGTGGCTTATAGCAGAGAAATTCTCTTGCAACAGCTTACATTTACATTTTTGTCATTTAGCAGACACTTTTATCCAGAGCGACTTACAGTAGTGAGTGCATACATTTTCATACTTATTTTCCAATACTGGTCCCCCGTGGGAATCAAACCCACAACCCTGGCGTTGCAAGTGCCATGTTTTACCAACTGAGCCACACGGGACCTTTCTGCAGTCTCAAAACATCTGTGGCATTGTGTTGTGTGACAAAACTGCACATTTTAAAGTGGCAGAGGTGCACCTGTGTAATGATCATGCTGTTTAATCAGCTTCTTGATATGCCACACCTGTCAGGTGGATGGATTATCTTGGCAATGGAAAAATGCTCACTAACAGGGAGTAAAAAAAATTGTGCAACATTTGAAAGAAATAAGCTTTTTGGGCATATGGACAACTTCTGTTTTTTTTCAGCTCATGAAACATGGGACCAACACTTTACATGTTGCGTTTATATTGTTGTTCAGTATAATATAGAAACACCTGAGTGGGGACGCAATAAACTGGAAGCATCTGGTTTTCAGGCTTTTCCTCTTCTCTGCTTTGCCCCTGAAAACTGGATGCTTCCTGTTTCTACCGACCTCGTTGAGGGTGGTGAAAATAGAGCTCTTTGGCTACACACACCAGTGGTGGGTTTGATGTTGAAATGATGATGAGGCTATTTTGCTTCCACTCGTCCTAGGGTCCCTGTCAACGACATCATGAACTTTACCCAGTACCAGGATTTTATGGCCCAAAAAATTGGATATTCTAGCAAGACAATTACTCTAAGCACATATCAAAATCCACAAAGAAATGGTTAATTGTCTACAAAATTAACATTTCAGTCTCTGGACTTGAAATCCATCGAAAACCTGTGGTTTGAGTTGAAGAGAGTAGTTCATAAGCACAGACAAAGGATATCAAGGATCTGGAAGGATTCTGTATAGAGAAATTGTCTCCAACTCATAAAACATTTTAGATAAAGGCTTATTGCCATTATCCTTGCAAGGTGAGGTATGGAAAGGTATTGATAACTTTTACCGCTACCTCGAGAAAACAAAGTATTACTTGTTAAACAAAACCAATGAACAATAAAGTTACATTGTATTCGGGTCTATTCTACTGTATTTCACATAACTGTAACTTCTTTAAGACATTTTTTTTCAACTCAAAAGGTTATAATAAGAGGTAATCACAACTTCAAACCCTTAATAATGGCATTACAACAGGTAACGCAAAAGAACACCTCTCGAGTCCGCACAGGTTGACAATTACAATTGTATAAATTGTCGATAAAAAGCTGCTGGAGGACAGTAGTCTTACGTTTCAGTAGGCTTCAGTAAATCAAACAAATTGTGATGGCAACTATACCATAAACTTTGTGAAATTGTATATACCATCAAGTGGGATACCAACAAAAGGTAAACAGAATAGAGCAAATGCACAAAAATATAATTTATTCTATATACAGTAGAATTTATTATATTTCTGCCCTCGCAAATACATTACATTTTCACAAGCAAATAGGTATATTTCTGCCCTCGCAAATAAAAAGGAATTCTCATATTGTCATTGCAATGAAGGGTATTTATGCCGGTATATAATTTAATCAACAACAGATCCATTCTTAATTGCTGTAGTCCACCATCAATTATTATATATATTATTCTTATATTGAAGAACATTGATTGTATGCACGTCACATTAAAGTTTGCCTACAGTAACCTACCTTTACAACATCAACTATAAAGTAAGAGCAGTTTAATACATAGCTAAACAAACATGGTACATAAAATAGAGTACAATATATAGAGTAGATAAAGATACTGTACCTTCAAGTAGAGATGCTGCCTCTTGGCGCTGGCGCTGAGATGCAGTGCACCTGTAGCGGTCCAGTGGCAGCATTATACATACAGAAAACTACGTGCGTACCATGAGTGCACCAATACTGACAGTTGATACCCGGTTGAAATATAATATTCTAGGGATTGAGGCCAATTATTATAATGCATACAATGTAAATTCACAGCCCCTATAATCTACGCATAGAATGGATTTTATTTCAACCAACTATATAATTAACCTTTATAGGCTATTTGGCTATACAAAGCTGACGTGATGACAATTAAACTATATTGACTATAAACTAGATTATTATAATAATAACGAAATGATCCTTTTTCCAGCTACAAACTTATTTTAGCTAAATTATGAGAATGCGTTCCATTAAAACCGACAGGTTTGTCTCCTCTATGATTCCGTAGTATTGGATTCCATAGAGACGGGCAAACATATTTTTTGGTGTTGCCAGATAGCTAACAAGCTATACCTCATAGAAGAAGCTAACCAATCTAACATCCAAGATAAGGTAAATCGTGTTTAAACTTCCTTGCTAAGGTATTGTGTTATCGTGTGCAACTTTTAAGAACATTATGCCGCAAATACGATATCAACTGGGTGTATTGCTCGAAGTGTATAGTTCATGTAAATAGTTAACGTTACATTACGGGCTGTCATGTTTCTGATTTGGCTAATGTTAACGTAGTTAGCTAGCTAAAGTAACGTTAGTGATGATGCCACCACAGTTGAATCGTCGACTTTGGTAGCATAAGCCAGTATCTGATTTTTCTCAAATCTCTCAGGCTCCAGAAGACTTCCTTGGGTGATTGAGTGCCACAACACGAACAAACTATGTCCTTTAGAGACTTACGAAGTAAGTAACGTTATCTAGCTATTACCACAGACAGAAGAGGTAGTTATAAATATATTCGCTATTAATGTCTGTAATAGAGAGTAATAGTAATGGCGTCTTTTTGTAGGCACTAATAACGCGGAGGCCCGCCGTGGCTCGTTAGTTAATGCTATAGGGAATTTAATGGGGGTATGAGATTAAAGCCGAAAATAAGGTCTGGTAAACAAAGGCTTAGGATATCTTATACGTTTAGTTCTAATAGATAATCGTCATCACCTAACGCCACTTTTTGTGAATGTTGAAGCTTTTGTGTAGCTACGTTAATGAAAACAAAGCACATCTTTACGAAGCAAGTCGAAGTCTACGCCCCTTCGTCGGTCATTGGTCAACATTAGGGATATATATATATATATTTATTTTTTCTTCACCTTTTATTTAACCAGGTAGGCCAGTTGAGAACAAGATAAAGCAAAGCAGTGTGACACAAACAACAACACAGTTACACATGGAAATTACAAACGTACAGTCAATGACACAATAGGGAAAAAATCTATATACAGTGTGTGCAAATGAGGTAAGATTAGGGAGGTAAGGCAATAAATAGGCCGTAGTGGCGAAGTAATTACAATTTAGCAATTAAACACTGGAGTGATAGATGTGCAGAAGATGAATGTGCAAGTAGAGATACTGGGGTGCAAAGGAGCAAAAAAAGTAGTTGGATGGGCTATTTACAGATGGGCTATGTGCAGTGATCTGTGAGCTGCTCTGACAGCTGATGCTTAAAGTTAGTGAGGGAGATATGAGTCTCCAGCTTCAGTGATTTTTGCAATTCGTACCAGTCATTGGCAGCAGAGAACTGTAAGGAAAGGTGGCCAAAGGAGGAATAGGCTTTGGGGTGACCAGTGAAATATACCTGCTGGAGCACGTGCTACGGGTGGGTGCTGCTATGGTGACCAGTGAGCTGAGATAAGGCGGGGCTTTACCTAGCAAAGACTTGGAGCCAGTAGGTTTGGCGACGAATATGAAGCGAGGGCCAGCCAACGAGAGCATACAGGTCGCAGTGGTGGGTAGTATATGGGGCTTTGGGGACAAAACGGATGGCACTGTGATAGACTGCATCCAATTTGCTGAGTAGAGTGTTGGAGGCTATTTTGTAAATGACATTGCCGAAGTCAAGGATCGGTAGGATAGTCAGTTTAACGAGGGTATGATTGGTAGCATGAGTGAAGGATGCTTTGTTGCGAAATAGGAAGCCGATTCTAGATTTAATTTTGGATTGGAGATGCTTAATGTGAGTCTGGAAGGAGAGTTTACAGTCTAACCAGACACCTAGGTATTTGTAATTGTCCACATATTCTAAGTCAGAACCGTCCAGAGTAGTGATGCTGGACGGATGGGCAGGTGTGGGCAGCGATCGGTTGAAGATCATGCATTTAGTTTTACTTGCATTTAAGAGCCGTTGGAGGCCACGGAAGGAGAGTTGTATGGCATTGAAGCTTGTCTGGAGGTTAGTTAACACAGTGTCCAAAGAAGGGCCAGATGTATACAGAATGGTGTCGTCTGCGTAGAGGTGGATCAGAGAATCACCAGCAGCAAGAGCGACATCATTGATGTATACAGAGAAAAGAGTCGGCCCGAGAATTGAACCCTGTGGCACCCCCATGGAGACTGCCAGAGGTCCGGACAACAGGCCTTCCGATTTGACACACTGAACTCTGTCTGAGAAGTAGTTGGTGAACCAGGCGAGGCAGTCATTTGAGAAACCTAGGCTGTTGAGTCTGCCGATAAGAATGTGGTGATTGACAAAGTCGAAAGCCTTGGCCAGGTCGATGAATACGGCTGCACAGTATTGTCTTTTATCGAGGGCGGTTATGATTAGAGGTCGACCGATTATGATTTTTCAACGCCGATACCAATTATTGGAGGACCAAAAATAGCCGATACCGATTAATCGGCCGATTTAAAATAATGTTTTATTTATTTGTAATAATGACAATTACAACAATACTGAATGAACACTTATTTTAACTTAATATAATACATCAATTAAATCAATTTAGCCTCAAATAAATAATGAAACATGTTCAATTTAGTTTAAATAATGCAAAAACAAAGTGTTGGAGAAGAAAGTAAAAGTGCAATATGTGCCATGTAAGAAAGCTAACGTTGAAGTTCCTTGCTCAGAACATGAGAACATATGAAAGCTGGTGGTTCCTTTTAACATGCGTCTTCAATATTCCCAGGTAAGAAGTTTTAGGTTGTAGTTATTATAGGACTATTTCTCTCTATACGATTTGTATTTCATATACCTTTGACTATTGGATGTTCTTATAGGCACTTTAGTATTGCCAGTGTAACAGTATAGCTTCCGTCCCTCTCCTCGCTCGAACCAGGAACGACAACAGGTCATTTAATATGGTCGAATCTGGAAACTATCATCTCGAAAATAAAACATTTATTCTTTCAGTGAAATACGGACCCGTTCCGTTTTTTATCTAACGGGTGGCATCCATAAATCTAAATATTCCTGTTACATTGCACAACCTTCAATGTTATGTCATAATTACGTAAAATTCTGGCAAATTAGTTCGCAACGAGCCAGGTGGCCCAAACTGTTGCATATACCCTGACTCTGCGTGCAATGAACGCAAGAGAAGTGACACAATTTCACCTGGTTAATATTGCCTGCTAACCTAGATTTATTTTAGCTAAATATGCAGGTTTGAAAATATATACTTCTGTGTATTGATTTTAAGAAAGGTATTGATGTTTATGGTTAGGTACAGTCGTGCAACGATTGTGCTTTTTTCGCAAATGCGCTTTTGTTAAATCATCCCCCGTTTGGCTGTCTTTGTTAGGAAGAAGTAGTCTTCACACAGTTCGCAACGAGCCAGGCGGCCCAAACAGCTGCAAACTGTTGCAAGAGAAGTGACACAATTTTCCTAGTTAAAATAATTTCATGTTAGCAGGCAATATTAACTAAATATGCAGGTTTAAAAATATATACTTGTGTATTGATTTTATGAAAGGCGTTGATGTTTATGGTTAAGTACACGTTGGAGCAACGACAGTCCTTTTTCGCGAATGCGCACCGCATCGATTATATGCAACGCAGGACACGCTAGATAAACTAGCAATATCATCAACCATGTGTAGTTAATTAGTGATTATGATTGATTGATTGATTGATTGTTTTTTATAAGATAAGTTTAATACTAGCTAGCAACTTACCTTGGCTTCTTACTGCATTTGCATAACAGGCAGGCTCCTCGAGGAGTGGAAAGTAAGACAGGTGGTTAAAGCGTTGGACTAGTTAACCGTAAGGTTGCAAGATTGAATCCCCGAGCTGACAAGGTAAAAAATCTGTCGTTCTGCCCCTGAACAAGGCAGTTAACCCACCGTTCCTAGGCCGTCATTGAAAATAAGAATGTGTTCTTAACTGACTTGCCTAGTTAAATAAAGGTGTAAATAAAAATGTTTGGCCAAATCGGTGTCCAAAAATACCGATTTCCGATTGTTATGAAAACTTGAAATCGGCCCTAATTAATCGGCCATTCCGATTAATCGGTCGACCTCTAGTTATGATATCGTTTAGGACCTTGAGGCTGAGGTGAGGTGCACCCATGACCAGCTCGGAAACCAGATTGCATAGCGGAGAAGGTTAACTTGTTAACTTGACTTTCGAAGACCTTAGAAAGGCAGGGTAGGATAGAAATAGGTCTGTTGCAGTTTGGGTCTAGAGTGTCTCCCCCTTTTTAAGAGGGGGATGACTGCGGCAGCTTTCCAATCTTTGGGGATCTCAGACTATACGAAAGAGAGGTTGAACAGGCTAGTAATAGGGGTTGCAACAATTGCGGCAGATAATTTTTTGAAAAAGAGGGTCCAGATTGTCTAGCCCGGCTGATTTGTAGGGGTCCAGATTTTGCAACTCTTTCCAGAACATCAGCTATCTGGATTTGGGTGAAGAAGAAATGCGGGAGGTTTGGGCAAGTTGCTGTGGGGGGTGCAGGGCTGTTGATTGGGGGAAGGGGTAGCCAGGTGGAAAGCATGGCCAGCCGTAGAAAAATGCTTATTGAAATTCTCAATAATCGTGGATTTATCGGTGGTGACAGTGTTTCCTAGCCTCAGTGCAGTGGGCAGCTGGGAGGAGGTGCTCTTATTCTCCATGGACTTTACAGTGTCCCAGAACTTTTTGGAGTTTGTGCTACTGGATGCAAATTTCTGTTTGAAAAAGCTAGCCTTTGCTTTCCTAACTGCCTGTGTATATTGGTTTCTAACTTCCCTGAAAAGTTGCATATCGCGGGGGCTATTCAATGCTAATACAGTACACCACAGGTTATTTTTGTGCTGGCCAAGGGTTGTCAGGTCTGGAGTGAACCAAAGGCTATATCTGTTCCTGGTTCTACATTTTTTGAATGGGGCATGCTTATTTAAGATGGTGAGGAAAGCACTTTTAAAAACATAACCAGGCATCCTCTACTGACGGAATGAGGTCAATATCCTTCCAGGATACCCGGGCCAGGTCGATTAGAAAGGCCTGCTCGCTGAAGTGTTTTAGGGAGCGTTTGACAGTGATGAGGGGTGGTCGTTTGACCGCAGACCCATTACGGACGCAGGCAATGAAGCAGTGATCGCTGAGATCCTGGTTGAAGACAGCAGAGGTGTATTTATAGGGCAGGTTGGTCAGGATGATATCTATGAGGGTGCCTGTGTTTACAGATTTGGGGTTGTACCTGGTGGGTTCATTGATAATTTGTGTTTGGACACACACTAAGCATGTGTTTAGTGCAAGGGGGGGGGCAAAGTAAGGCCCGCGAGCTGTATCCGGCTCGCTGGGCACTTCAATCCGGGCCGCGTGACATAAAAAATGTTTTACTTCGGGGTTATTTTACAAAAAAAATTCTCCCCAGTTTCTTGGTATCCAATTGGTAGTTACAGTCTTGTCCCATCGCTGCAACTCCCGTACGGACTCTGGAGAGGTGAAGGTCGAGAGCCTTGCGTCCTCCAAAACACGGCCCAGCCAAGCTGCACTGCTTCTTGACACAATGCCCGCTTAACCCAGAAGCCAGCCGCACCAATGTGTCGGAGGAACATACACCTGCGCCCTGCCCGCCACAGGAGTCGCTAGACCGCGATGGGACAAAGAAATCTCAGCCTGCCAAACCCTCTCTTACCCCAGATGACGCTGGGCCAATTGTGCGCCGTCTCATGGGTCTCCCAGTCACGGCCTGCTGTGACACAGCCTGGGATCAAACTCGGGTCTGTAGTGACTCCTCAAGCACTGCAATGCATTGCCTTAGACCGCTGCGCCACTCGGAAGGCCCCCGCAAATTGATTTTAACAAACAATTGGTCATCCAAAAAATGCGGCCCTCAATTGAATTTCAAAATCCCGATTTGGCCCCTGAGCCAAAAAGTTTGCCCACCCCGGTTTAGGGAGTCCGTCAGATCAGAGGCCGTAGGGATGACCTGGGATGTTCTCTTGATAAGTGTGTGATTTAGATAATATGAATGCTTAGCAGGACAGGAAAATTGTTACTTATCCTCTTGCTCTTTTGCACCCCAGTATCTCTACTTGCACATCATCATCTGCACATCTATCACTCCAGTGTTAATGCTAAATTGTAATTATTTCACCTCCATGGCCTCTTTATTGCCTTACCTCTCTACTCTTCTACATTTGCACACACTGTACATAGATGTTTCTATTGTGTTATTGACTGTACGTTTGTTTATGTGTAACTCTGTGTTATTGTTTTTGTCGCACTGCTTTGCTTCATCTTGGCCAGGTCGCAGTTGTAAATGAGAACTTGTTCTCAACTGGCCTACCTGGTTAAATAAAGGTGAAATACATTTTTTTTTTAAATAAACAAATTCACAAGGTAACGAGTACTTTTGGGTGCCAGGGAAAATGTATGGAATAAAAAGTACGTACTTTAACTTCATTCCTAAAGAAAAGTAAAAGTTGTCAAAAATGTTAATAGTAAAGACACTCCAAAAAACTACTTAAGTACTACTTTAAAGTATTTTTACTTAAATACTTTACACCACTGCTAATTTCTGATTTTTAAGACGACAAGCTGGCAAGCTCAATAGAACAGGGGTTCCCAATCTTTTTCATTCAGGCCCCCTTCCAGCATTGGGGAACATCTCGTGCTCGCGCCATTTCTATAGACACAAGCACTGTTCATGACTGTTCACACCCCTCTTGTTGGCTGAGAGAACATTCTGCAGGTTCAAAGCTTGTTTCCTACAATTCTACACATTTTGTTATGGGGGCAGAGAAAATGTTCCTATTTTAAAGCAAATTTTCTTGCATTTCTCTGCATTTTATCAGGTCTAATGTGTATTCAATTGATATTTAAGTGACTCAAACACTCAAACATAATCTATGGGCTAAAAAACGTGAGCTGACATTTCTGACAAGTTATAAATAACACTCGAGGACGATCAGCTGTCCTTCCTGTCTCCCTGTAGCGCTGTCTTAGGTGTCGCACAGTACGGACATTGCAATATTTTGCCCTGGCCACATCTGCAGTCCTCATGCCTCCTTGCAGCATGCCTAAGGCACGTTCACGCAGATGAGGAGGGACCCTGGGCATCTTTCTTTTGGTGTTTTTCAGAGTCAGTAGAAAGTGTCCTAAATTTTCATAACTGTGACCTTAATTGCCTACCGTCTGTAAGCTGTTAGTGTCTTAATGACCGTTCCATAGATGCATGTTAATTAATTGTGTCATTGAACAAGCATGGGAAACAGTGTTTAAATCCTTTACAATGAAGATCTGTGAAGTTATTAGGATTTTTACGAATTATCTTTGAAAGACAGGGTCCTGAAAAAGGGACGTTTATTTGGGCTGCAATCTGAAGTTTATTTAACTCTAATTAATTTATCCTCTACAACAGAGGTAACTCTGGGTCTTCCTTTCCTGTGGCGGTCCTCACGAGAGCCAGTTTCATCAGAGCGCTTGATGGTTTTTGCGACTTTTCCAGGAGCTACTCCTGCGTTGTCTTGGCTGTGTGCTTAGGGTCGTTGTCCTGTTGGAATGTGAACCTTCGTCCCAATCTGAGGTACTTAGCTCTCTGGAGCAGGTTTTCATCAAGGATCTCTCTGTACTTTGCTCTGTTCGTCTTTCCCTCGATCCTGACTAGTCTCCCAGTCCGTGCTGCTGCAAAACATCCCCACAGCATGATGCTGCCACCACCATTCTACACCGTAGGGATGGTGCCAGGTTTCTTCCAGATATGACACATGGCATTTATGCGAAAGAGTTCAATTTTAGTTTCATTAGACCAGAGAATATTGTTTCTCATGGTCTGAGTCCTTTAGGTGCCTTTTGGCAAGCTCCAAGCTGGCTGTCATGTGTCTTACTGAGGAGTGGCTTCCGTCTGGCCACTCTACCATACAGACCTGATTAGTGGAGTGCTGCAGAGATGGTTGTCCCTCTGGAAGATTTTTCCATCTTCACAGAGGAACTCTGGAGCTCTGTCAAAGTGACCATCAGGTTCTTGGTCACCTCCCTGACCAAGGCCCTTCTCCCCAATGGCTCAGTTTGGCTGGGCGGCCAGCTCTAGGAAAAGTCTTGGTGGTTCCAAACTTCTTCCATTTAAGAATGTTGGAGGCCACTGTGTTCTTGGGGACCTTCAATGCTGCAGAAATGTTTTGGTACCCTTCCCCAGATCTGTGCCTCGACACAATCCTGTCTCGGCGCTCTACGGACAATTCCTGGAACCTCATGGCTAGTTTTTTTTTTCTTCCCTTGGACATGCACTGTCAACTGTTGGATCTTTTAAATAGACTGTTATGTGCCTTTCCAAATCATGTCCAATCAATTGAATTTATCATAGGTGGACTCCAATCAAGTTGGATATACATCTTAGGGATGATCAATGGAAACATGATTCACCTGAGCTCAATTTTGAGTCTCATAGCACAGGGTCTTAATACTTAACTTATTTAAATAAGTTATCTGTTTAAAGTTTTTAATACATTTGCAAAAATAAATTGAAAACAATTTTCACTTTGTCGTTGTGGAGTATTGTGTGTAGATTGATGAGGAACACATGTAATTGAATACATTTTGCAGTAAGGCTGTAACCTAACAAAATGTGGAAGAAGTCAAGCGGTCTGAATACTTTTCGGATGCACCGTATTTGTATCATATCTTAGTTCTTTGAGGTTTGTCTTTTAGAAGAGCACAAAAGGCACATGTAGTGACAGCGAATTGTCCCAGCTCCATCGATTTCCATACAATATCGATGTGAGTGATTGAATTTGCGCTCACTATTGATTACAGTGGAACAAGCTTCGAGTGGACGCTTGGCAAACGTTGGTGTGTGTACAGTTTACAAGGTACAAATTTAGCAAAATACAAGTAATCTGAACACAAGTGTGCCGAAAGAAAGTCTGCACCCCTTTAACTTTTTTTCACAAGTGAAAAGAAATAAGGCTGTGTTAGAAAATCCACTCCAAATCATCCATTCTGTTTGCAACAAGGCTGTTAAGTAATACTGCAAGACAACCCAGCAAATAAATGTTCTTTCTGGTCTAAATTGAAAAACTACAGGGTTGGGTCAAATCCAATACATCACAGTGAAACCCTCTCTATTTTCAAGTATTGTGTTGGCAGAATAAACTTCAACTTCCGGCGCCGAAAAGAGATGGCCGCCTCGCTTCGCGTTCCTTGGAAAATATGCAGTATTTTGTTCTTTTATGTGTTATTTCTTACATCGGTACCCCAGGTAATCTTAGGTTTCATTACATACAGTCGGGAGGAACTACTGAATATACGATTAACGTCAACTCATCATCGTTCCACCAGAGAATATGACTTTCCCGAAACGGATCCAGTGTTTTGCCTTCCACCCAAATACAATGGATCTGATCCCAGCCGCGACCCTGTGCGACGCCGAAAAAAGGGCAAACGAGGCGGTCTCGTGGTCAGGCTTCGGAGACGGGCACATCGCGCTCCACTCCCTAGCATACTACTCGCCAATGTCCAGTCTCTTGACAATAAGGTTGATGAAATCCGAGCACGGGTAGCATTCCAGAGAGACATCAGGATTGCAACGTGCTCTGCTTCACGAAACATGGCTAACTCAAGGGACGCTAACGGAGTCGGTGCAGCCAGCTGGTTTCTTCATGCATCGCGCCGACAGAAACAAACATCTTTCCGGTAAGAAGAGGGGCGGGGGGTATGCCTTATGATAACGAGAAGTGGTGTGATCATCATAACAACACACAGAACTCAAGTCATTCTGTTCACCTGATCTAGAACTCCTCACAATCAAATGTCGACCGCCATTATCTACCAAGGGAATTCTCTTCAATCATAATCACAGCCGTATATATTCCCCCCCAAGCAGACACATCGATGGCCCTGAACGAACTTTATCTGACTCTTTGTAAACTGGAAACCACACACCCTGAGGCTGCATTCATCGTAGCTGTGGGATTTTAACAAGGCTAATCTAAAAACAAAACTCCCTAAATTCTATCAGCATATCGATTGTGCTACCAGGCTGGAAAAACCCCTAGATCATTGTTTTATACTAACTTTCCGCGACGCATATAAGCCCTCCCCCGCCCCCCTTTCGGAAAAGCTGACCCACGACTCCATTTTGTTGATTCCAGCCTACAAAACGAAACTCAAACAACAAGCTCCCGCGCTCAGGTCTGTTCAACGCTGGTCCGACCAATCTGAATCCACGCTTCAAGACTGCTTCGATCACGCGGATTGGAATATGTTCCGCATCGCGTCCAACAACAATATTGACGAATATGCTGATTCGGTGAGCGAGTTCATTAGAAGTGCATTGACGATGTCGTACCCACAGCAACGATTAAAAACATTCCCAAACCAGAAACCGTGGATTGACGGCAGCATTCGCGTGAAACTGAAAGCGCGAACCACTGCTTTTAACCAGGGCAAGGTGACCGGAAGCATGACCGAATACAAACAGTGTAGCCATTCTCTCCGCAAGGCAATCAAACAGGCTAAGTCCCAGTACAGAGACAAAATCGAGTCGCAATTCAACAGCTCAGACACAAGAGGTATGTGGCAGGGTCTACAGTCAATCACGGATTACAAAAAGAAAACCAGGCCCGTCGCGGACCAGGATGTCTTGCTCCCAGACAGGCTAAACAACTTTTTTGCCCGCTTTGAGGACAATACAGTGCCACTGACACGGCCCCTACAAAACCTGCGCTCTCCTTCACTGCAGCCGAGTGGAGTAAAACATTTAAACGTGTTAACCCTCGCAAGGCTGCAGGCCCAGACGGCATTCCCAGCCGCGTCCTCAGAGCATGCGCAGACCAGCTGGCTGGTGGTTTTCGGACATATTCAATCAATCCTTATCCCAGTCTGCTGTTCCCACATGCTTCAAGAGGGCCACCATTGTTCCTGTTCCCAAGAAAGCTAAGGTAACTGAGCTAAACGACTACCGCCCCGTAGCACTCACTTCCGTCATCATGAAGTGCTTTGAGAGACTATCAAGGACCATATCACCTCCACCCTACCGGACACCCTAGACCCACTCCAATTTGCTTACCGACCCAATAGGTCCACAGACGACGCAATCGCAACCACACTGCACACTGCCCTAACCCATCTGGACAAGAGGAATACCCATGTGAGAATGCTGTTCATCGATTACAGCTCAGCATTCAACACCATAGTACCCTCCAAACTCGTCATCAAGCTCGAGACCCTGGGTCTCGACCCCGCCCTGTGCAACTGGGTCCTGGACTTCCTGACGGGCCCCCCAGGTGGTGAGGGTAGGTAACAACATCTCCACCCCGCTGATCCTCAACACTGGGCCCCACAAGGGTGCGTTCTGAGCCTCTCCTGTACTCCCTGTTCACCCACGACTGCGTGGCCATGCACGCCTCCAACTCAATCATCAAGTTTGCGGATGACACTACAGTGGTAGGCTTGATACCAACAACGACGAGACGCCTACAGGGAGGAGGTGAGGGCCCTCGGAGTGTGGTGTCAGGAAAATAACCTCACACTCAACGTCAACAAAACAAAGGAGATGATTGTGGACTTCAGAAACAGCAGAGGGAGCACCCCCTATCCACATCGACGGGTCAGTAGTGGAGAAGGTGGAAAGTTTTAAGTTCCTCGGTGTACACATCACGGACAAACTGAATTGGTCCACCCACACAGACAGCGTGTGAAGAAGCGGCAGCAGCGCCTCTCAACCTCAGGAGGCTGAAGAAATTCGGCTTGTCACCAAAAGCACTCACAAACTCTTACAAGATGCACAATCGAGAGCATCCTGTCGGCTGTATCACCGCCTGGTACGGCAACTGCTCCGCCCACAACCGTAAGGCTCTCCAGAGGGTAGTGAGGTCTGCAGAACGCAACACCGGGGGCAAACTACCTGCCCTCCAGGACACCTACACCACCCGATGTCACAGGAAGGCCATAAAGATCATCAAGGACAACAACCACCCAAGCCACTGCCTGTTCACCCCGCTATCATCCAGAAGGCGAGGTCAGTACAGGTGCATCAAAGCAGGGACCGAGAGACTGAAAAACAGCTTCTATCTCAAGGCCATCAGACTGTTAAACAGCCACCACTAACATTTACGGCGCCGCTGCCAACATACTGACTCAACTCCAGCCACTTTAAAAATGGGAATTGATGGAAATTATGTAAAAAAGTACCACTACCACTTTAAACAATGCCACTTAATATAATGTTTACATACCCTACATTACCCATCTCATATGTATATACTGTACTCTATATCATCTACTGCATCTTGCCATCTTTATGTAATACATGTACCACTAGCCACTTTAAACTATGCCACTTTATGTTTACATACCCTACAGTACTCATCTCATATGTATATACGTACTCTATACCATCTACTGCATCTGCCATGCCGTTCTGTACCACCCTCATTCAGTATATCTTTATGTACATATTCTTTATCCCTTTACACTTGTGTGTGTGTGTAAGGTAGTAGTTGTGGAATTGTTAGGTTAGCTTACTTGTTGGTTATTACTGCATTGTCGGAACTAGAAGCACAAGCATTTCGCTACACTCGCATTAACATCTGCTAACCATGTGTATGTGACTAATAAAATTTGATTTGATTTGATTTGAATCATGTTATGGGTATGCTTGTCATCAGCAGGGACTGGGGAGTTTGTCAGGATCAAAATAAATATGAAAGGAGCAAAGCCCAGGTAAAAAGTTAGAGGAAACCCCACCTCAGTCTTCTGAAAACCTAGCCCTGGGATAGTTTTATTTTTCACACAAGAATTACACAAATTTGAATGCCAAAGACACACCGGCATGGCTTTCCAAGAAGTGTTGAGTGTTCCTGAGTGGTCTAGACTTAAATTTGTTTGAAAATCAGAGACAAGGTTTGAATATTGCTGTCCATCAATGATTCCCAACCAAATGTAATGAGCTTGACCAATTATGACAAAAACAAGTCAAGTAGTACCTGAAGTACCCACCCATCACCCATAGACACAAACAAACATTATCAGGAATGCCTCTTTACCATCTAAGTTAGTTAACTAGCAAGCTAGACTGATGGTTTATAAAAGCCAAAGAATGATCGACTTGTTTTATTGACTAATATCTAGTGTAGCCATCTAGCCAGGTTAATGTTGCTATCTAGCTAGCAACCATGAGCTAGCTAGATAACAATTATTGTGTAAACTTAAACTTACCTAACACAGTTCACAGAATTGTCCATTTTAAACAGATTTCAGTAACATGAGATAGTTAATCCAGAGATTCTTACCTTTGTAGTCTCGTCAAGATCGTCATGTTTTGATAAAATTCACCTTGTCAGAGAAAGATTTACATGGTTATCAAAATGTCACATTAGGGTAAGCCTACACAACACAGACCTTATTTGAAGTGGTAGTGAAATCCCCCAAGGGAAACATTTTATGGGGGGAAAAAACAATTGGAACCATTTCTGTGTTTGACCACTAGGTTTTATGGGTATTATGACTCATACTGTGATACTCTAACATTATGTAACGTTAGCTACGTGATGAAAACAAGATGTTTCTCCTAAGGTTTGCAATACAGGGTGGCTATTTGCCAAAGTAATCTAGCTTTCTTGCTATTTAGGGTAGCAGATAGGTTCAATATGAACTATTGGTCTAGGTATCATGACAATAGTTACCTTTTCTACTGGTTTCCAACTTATTGTGTATCAGCCAGCAGAAAGTAGTTAGTGGATCTCATTTATAATGCAAATAACCATCTCTTGACAGATTTCACAGAAATGATGCGGGCTCTGGGCTATCCTCGCTTGATATCCATGGAGAACTTCAGGACCCCCAACTTTACCCTGGTGGCAGAAATTCTCATTTGGCTTGTGAAAAGGTGATAAATAGGCAAAGTCTGACAAATGCAGTAGCTAGTCTTCTGACAAATGCATACGATACAGCACACTGCTGCAATGCTTTTTATTGTATCGTACGTTTCTGTCGTTCCAACAGATACGAACCGCAAATGGACATACCGAGTGACGTGGACACGGAGACAGACAGGATTTTCTTCATAAAGGCAGTGGCCCAATTTATGGTAAAGATGCATTGTCATTTGTTTAAGGCAGAGGTGGTGCCCGCGTCCCTGGATCCCTTTTCCCCAGAGCTAAAGTCCCGTCAGCCTTGGTCTTACTTTGTTAAATGGGCACCATTCGCCAGAGTACAGTAGAGCAGAGACAGTGTCAAGTATATGCACCGAAGCTTAGGGACCTTTAGCTGTCGGGAAGAGGGGTCCAGAGAAGTTGGATTCACAGCCACTCCGTTTGTTTCATTTATTTGTCTGTTTGTCAATATTTTGTTTATTTTGAGACCTCCCATATTTGTCTATCACATATCGTATTATTTTGTAGTAACTGTTCTACAAGGCCACTTTAATTTTAAGTGCTAACGTCTTTAGAAAATAAGGGAATGTGTAGTTTACGAGGCTAACAGGTTTTTGGAGGGGAACTCAAAATGTGTTTTCACCTGATTCCAGGCAACAAAGGCTCACATCAAGGTGAACACTAAGCGTCTGTACCAGGCTGATGGCTACGCTGTGAAAGAGATGTTGAAGATCACCTCAGTGCTGTACAGTGCCATGAAGACCAAGGAGATGGCCTCAGGGGACAAAGTGGAGGAGGACAATAGCAAATTCAAGTTTGACTTGGGTTCCAAGGTGAGAATGACACTGTAACATGTACCTCCATGTTGCCAACTCCATGTAGGCCTACCTCCAAATATGATAACTCCATGTACCTCCATATAGGCATTGAAGTTAAAGTATATCTACCGCAGTCATATACCCTTGAAAGTGCCTCCGCTACGGCGTTTTTGTTTGTCTGTAAAGGTACACTACGGCTTTTTAACACTAACCGCCTGGCCTTTCAGCCTATAAGTACCCGCTAGAGAACGTTGCCGGGGGTCACCTTTAGCATATGCATCAGATGCATGTCCACCCGCAAGGTGTACAAACATAAGCATCAACTCTTGCTAAATAGTGCGTAAAGGATGAATTGCATGAAGAAATATTATTGGAAATAAATCCATGTAGAAATTTAGCCACAATAGTGTAAATCTACAAAGTCCTAGTGAAAAACGTTGGCCTGGACTTTGTAGAATTACACTATTGTGGATACATTTATTTCCAATAATATTTCTTCATGCAATTCATCCTTTACAATTGTTTACGCACTATTTAACAAGAGTTGGTGCTTATATACTACTGTTCAATTATGTTCTTTGAATTAATTGTTCTTTTCCTATTTTCAACACAGCCAATGACACATCAACATTCGTAACAGTCTAATACATACATTTCATATATGCTATCGGAAGAATAATAATTTGGTTGTTTATGAAGGTCTTAGAATAAATACAATTAGAATACTAAAAAAAATATTAATTCAAAGAACATAATACCATTTTCATTAGTTTGTTACTTCTAGCTAAAAGTAAAAATGAAAAATCACTAGTTAAAGAGTTAAAATCCATCACACAGAAATCTATTATTTAATTTTGGCAGGTCTAAAGAAACATTGTGGAAATAAGAAAAGGTATTTAAAAAAACAGAATAGCATATTTCAAGTTTTATGTTACTAGTCTTAGTCGCTAGAGCAATGCTGCCGCGTGTTCTGAACGCATAGCCATGCGGTTATTTTTGGAAATAGAGCTGCACCTCTTGAATTTTGAGTTATTTGACAAAGGTAAGTGTCATAGAAACTGCAGAATATGCTCTTTGTGAAACGTTTTACTTGGAGTATTTGATAAAGTGATGCTCCCTTCTTCCCTGCGTCTGTCAATTCCATTTCGTGCCCATCTCTTCATGTATAATTTTACCACCCATAATATTGTCACTCATCAACTATTGTCAATTGAATCTTGTCTTTAGGCCAGCTCTTATTGTTTGTGAAATTAATTTAGGTTTAGTTTTGGTGTAGTTTTGATGCGCAGGCTGACAAGCATCGCTTCCCCTCGCTCATCAACTCAGATATGTTTTGCAGTATTCTAAAAGTCTAGTGCAACACGTAGAATGTTTTCATTTCCCTTACAATACATTTAGTAATAGTTATAGCAAATAAAACAGTCCTGTAACAGCTTCTTTTGACAAAGTAAAAGAGAATGATACAGTATTAACCCGCAAGCCGCGCCGTCAAAGTATTTGCTAAAATCATGAGCGCCAATGCTGATGGGTAGGCATAACATGAACTCGTCATCACACTATTGTTTTTATATATAAATCAACCTCTTCACCGTCCTTATCATTCAGTTAGGCCTAGTTTAATTGTGAAGTAACGTGCACAATTATCGCCCATTCATTCTTATCTATAACCTTATTTTACCAGGTAAGTTGACTAAGAACACATTCTCATTTACAGCAACAACCTGGGGAATAGTTACAGGGGGGATGAATAAGCCAATTGGAAGCTTGGGATGATTAGGTGGCATGAGGGCCAGATTGGGAATTTAGCCAGGACACCGGGGTTAACACTCTTACGATAAGTGCCATGGGATCTTTAGTGACCACAGCGAATCAGGACACCCGTTTAACTTCCCATCCAAAAGACGGCACCCTACACAGGGTAATGTTCCAAATCACTGCCCTGGGGCATTGGGCTAATATTTTTTTTAGACCAGAGGAAAGTGCCTCCTAATCCTTCTGGTCTCCCATCCAAGACCAACCCTGCTTAGCTTCAGAGGCAAGGATGCAGTGTGGTATGCTTCAGTGCGGAAAGAGAGACAGAGACACATGCCTAGTGCCTGGCTGGGTACAAACATCCTACAGCTCAATGTCTTGCGGGTTAAGTTGTGAATAGTTATGGGGTAAAAAGGCTCTAAATACTTTTCTGTTTGTGAGTTGAAAAATTCTGACATGAGCAATGTAAAATACAACCATTTAGGAAAAGTCAGGGAAAGACATTGCTTTTTGGGGGTAGGAATCGTCCGCTAAGAATCGATTCCTAAGATTCAGTATTTTTGGAATGGAGGAGACCAATTTTAGTTGCCGTGCTTCCGAGAACACAAACACTCTGATCTTTCATAGCGAGCTAGCAAGGGACGGAGAGAGACAGGAGGAGCGTGCTGGAATGTTGTATTTCGCAATTTCTTGTCTTTCAATGTCTCGCAACTTCAGTAAAGCAGGGCCTTATCATCAATTAATAGGCTAGGATATTTTATACGCAACAGACCGAAGACTGAACACACACTGTGATTTGAGTTTTGTGGAGGGGGCAAAACCATTGTTTTTCCGTTACAGATTTTTCTTAACGTTAAAGATCCCAATTTCGTTTAAACGTTTACACCCCTAGGTTCGACCCGCCTAAACTGTTTGGGATTTGCATTTTGACCACTTTGGGCATCTCTGTACACACTGTCGTAGATCAGAATCTTAGAAGGAATGACAAAATTATATATTTTACTAGACAATTATCACAGTTGATTATGACAAAGTATGCCATAACAATTTTGTTCGAATCCAGGCTGTATCACAACCGGCCGTGATTGGGAGTCCCATAGGGCGGCCCACAATTGTCCCAGCGTCGTCCAGGTTAGGGTTTGGCCGTCATTGTTAATAAGAATTTGTTCTTTACTGACTTGCCTAGTTAAATCACAGACTACAAAAGGAAAACCAGCCACATCGTGGACACCGACGTCTTGCTTCCAGATAAGCTAAACACCTTCGCTCACTTTGAGGGTAACAGTGCCACTGACCCGCTACCAAAGACTGTGGGTTCTTCTTCTCCGTGGCCGATGTAAGCGTGTTCTCCCTCGCAAGGCTGCCGGCCCAGACGGCATCCCTAGCACGTCCTTGGAGCATGCGCAGACCAGCTAGCTGGTGTGTTTACGGACATTTTCAATCTATCCCAGAGATGGCCACCATTGTTCCTGTACCCAAGAAAGCAAAGGTAACTGAATTAAATGACTATCGCCCCATAGCGCTCACTTCTGTCATCATTCTGGACTCCAAAGCAACAAGCCCACCTCCAGAAACTCCTGTACCCCTATATAGGTCCTAGGGGGGGACATTTAAGCATATACCTGATAACATCATTTTGCATGACCTGTATTCTCTTTTTCAGCTTTTTTGATAGCACACTATACCATGCAGAGCAGGCATAATCAAAATTACACTGAATCAAGGTTGAGACAAGCAGTTTCTTAACTTTGATGTTAAAATATCTAGTGTTACGATATAAACCATTTCAATTTGTTTGCCATTTTAGAAATAATTTTTAGCAGCAATCAGGTCTCCAGAAAGGGATTGATCTAGGGACACACCAAAATAAGTGAATCAAAAACGAGTGTAAATCTCCTTGCTTGCACAGTTTACCTTTATCTTGTCAGCCCTAAGCAATCTATGTTTTGTTCCAAAAAAAATGTATTCAGTTTTCCCCAAATGTAGCGACATTTTGTTGTCAGTCAACCAATCTCTAACAAAATGCAATTCCTTACTCAGGGTCTCCTCTATGTAAACTGTATCCTTGACTGATATCAGTATGGCTGAGTCATCAGTATAAAGCAGGAGTTTGCACTTTACTGTAGCTGGCATATCATTAACATATATAAGAGAGGCCCTAAAATTGATCCCTGCGGTGCTCCACATGATGTTTCTTTGGCCTCTGACAGAACATCACCAACATTACGTACTTGTGTTCTGTTGGTCATATAAGACCTAAACCAATTCACTGCTACATCATTTAGACCCGTGCATTTCAGTTTCATCAGGAGAATATCATGGTCCACAGTGTCAAAATATTTTCGCAAGTCTAACATGATCGTACCTGTATAGCTCCCCTTCTCACTTTCCTGCCACAACAACTATCTAATACACACAAAAGTAAAGGAACGGAATAAGAATATATACACTACCGTTCAAAAGTTTAGGGTCACTTAGAAATGTCCTTGTTTTTAAAAGAAAAGCCATTTCTTTGTCCATTTAAAAGGACATCAAATTGATCCAAAATACAGTGTAGACATGGTTAATGTTGTAAATGACTATTGTAGCTGGAAACGGCAGATTTTTTTATGGAATGTCTACATAGGCTTACAGAGGCCCATTATCAGCAACCATCACTCCTGTGTTCCAATGGCACGTTGTGTTAGCTAATCCAAGTTTATAATTTTAAAAGGCTTATTGATCATTAGAAAATCCTTTTGTAATTATGTTAGCACAGCTGAAAACTGTTGTTCTTATTAAAGAAGCAATAAAATGGTCCTTCTTTAGACTAGTTGAGTATCTGGAGCATCAGCATTTGTGGGTTTGATTACAGCCTCAAAATGGTCAGAAACAAAGACCTTTCTTCTGAAACGCATCAGTCTATTCTTGTTCTGAGAAATGAAGGCTTTTCCATGCGAGAAATTGCCAAGAAACTGAAGATCTCGTACAACGCTGTGTACTACTCCCTTCACAGAACAGAGCAAACTGTCTCTAACCGGTGCACAACTGAACAAGAGGACAAGTACATTAGAGTGTCTAGTTTGAGAAACAGACGCCTCACAAGTCCTCAACTGTCAGCTTCATTAAATAGTACCCGCAAAACACCAGTCTCAACGTCAACAGTGAAGAGGCGACTCCGGGATGCTGGCCTTCTAGGCAGAGTTGCAAAGAGCAAGCCATATCTCAGACTGGCCAATAAAAAGGAAAGATTAAGATTGGCAAAAGAACACAGACACTGGACAGAGGACCTCTGCCTAGAAGGCCAGCATCCCGGAGTCGCCTCTTCACTGTTGACGTTGAGACTGGTGTTTTGTGGGTCCTTTGTCCTCTGTTACCATGCACAGCTCAAACAAATCATTTGTGATACCTTTGCTATGGTAAAAGTTGTTAATGAAAGACTGGCCATAGTGTCCAGAGCAGGTCGGTAACAACTTAACCAGAGATGAGGCTATAGTGGTAAAAAAATATATATATATTTGCAACCTTTTATCTGGTTATCGCATAAAACATAATCAATATCAAGGCCAACACTACAGGATTTTACCTAGTTTTTGAGCCAATGTCCTTTTAAAATGTTCCACAGTTTACGAGTCTGATGTAAGTTGGCATTAACAGTGTCTATGTTATGTTTGGATTTGACCTTATCCATTGTGTATCTGGTTTATACAGTTACTATAACCATCATAATCTTGTAGATTTGTCCTTTTGAATTTGGCCAGGTAGCGATCCCTTTTCCTTGTGAGGTCTAAGATCTCGGAAGTGATCCATTTCCCTGACCACTGTTTGATTCTACTTTGTTTCATCGGAGCCAGAGAGTCGAGTGCAGACAGAAACATATCTTTAAAAGATACCAAGCTTGATCAACATCGCAGTTTTGTACATGAGACCAATACAAATTTCCAAGTACTTCTACAAACGTTCCTTTGAGTAATGTTTCATAGACCGTACCTTCATGTAGTTATTACCTGGCTCAAGTAGTATTTTGGATTTCTTACGGGTACAGTAGGTTACCATATGATCACTAAAAACTATATTTAAGACTTCTGACTGACAGACATTCTCTTGGTCTGATGATACAATAATCAAATCCAAAGTTGACCTACTCTCTACACACCCGGGTTGGCTCAACAATCAGTTGTTTCAGTTATACAGGGCATTTACTAGTGTACTTTTCTTGGGTGATAACTGCACATTTGTATTACAATCGCCAAGCAGAATATATTCTCTATCAGCAAATACATTGTGATCACAGCAATTTGATTCAAGTAATCATAGAAATTATTCTGCTTAGGAGTCCAATAGCACACACCGACAACTATAGGACGACATTTAAGAAGAAGTATATCTACTGGTGCAACCTCAAGTCCATCCATTTTCAGATCTGAATGAGGGTTAAAATGCACATCATTCCTAGTAAAGACGCACATGCCGCCACCGTTTCGGTCAATTCTATGAATGCTATAACCAGGTAGCTCAACCTCATTGTCCTCAAATGACCCGTCGAGCCATGTCTCAGTCACAGCTACTACTGCAGCCCAGGTGTTAGAAGCGAGGAGATTTTAATTCCTCTAATTTCAGCAGCAGGCTCCATGCGTTGACATGAATAAAGTGAAGTCCTCTCCGATTGAAACAGTCAAAACATTTTCTGTGCCCACTGCTCATTTTCTGTGCCCACTGCTGATACATCAACTATCTCATCTAGATTGCACTCATCATCCCTGCTTGTGTCCAGCATCCCAATGTTTGGCACTACGTTTAAACAGCACACATTGCAAACAAGCGAAATGTTATTTTGAGACTTTACAGCTTCATCATATGACAAGGGTTGGATATCCCCACACTTTGTGTACTTAGCGCTTTATGCTTATGTTGCAGAACAATACATTGCATGAGGCACAAAGATGCAGTCCTCCATAACCACAGGCCAGACATTCAGGCTGTAATCAGTACTTGAACGAATCAATAACTACTGGTGACAACCCAAAACTAGCAGTCACAGTCAACAGCCCTTAAGTACTGGGCCCAGATTCACGAAACCTTCTTGAGAAGAAATGTCTTAACTGCCATTTTTTCCTTAACTATAGACTTAAGAAGAACGTTAAGCTAAGTTGCTATTCCTCAAAAAGATTATTGGAAATGTTATTGCGCTACTTATGTTCTCCTTAAGCAAAAAGTTAAGAAGAAATGTGATTATTGAAAATAAAGTTCTTGGAAATGTTGTTAATTCCAAGATAGCTAAACCCTTGTCTTAAACTCAGGGCAGTGAGAGAAAAAGCTCATGAAAGCAATTGAACATGTTTAATTCACTCACAGACTTCATCTGAAAGTTTCATTATTGATTATTTTAAACCCAAGAACATGTTTTAGAACAGTAATCTCAGTACAAAATATGCTAACATGATTGCCATTGCTAGCTAGATAGCTAAAATGGTTGCCTTGCAACAAACAGCCGTAAGAAGATGTTTGAAAAGTTCATAAGAAAATCATTCAATCTTAAGATATTGTTGATGAATTATACTTACTTACTTTTTTTTCTTAAGTTTTTGCGTAAGAAGTGTTTTGTGAATCTGGGCCCTGGTGTTTTTCCCCACTATTACAATATATTTAGTTATTGATGATGTGGCTGGTGACACCGCCATGAAAATTGCACACAAAAAAGGAAAGAAAAACAACTCTATCGTCATGAAATATTGTTATTTTCTGTATTACGTGTTTAGTGTTTTCAAATGTACTTTTCCAGGCTTTTTCCTCTGAATTCTCCTTCTCTTGTCTGTGATCCAGATTGCAGACCTGAAGGCAGCGAGGCAGCTGGCCTCGGAGATCACGTCTAAAGGAGCGTCGCTTTACGATCTGCTGGGGAAGGAGGTGGACCTGAGGGTGAAGGAAACACACACACACAGGCTCAGAAACACACCACGGCTGGGGAAAGCAATCTGAGATTTTGACTGCATGTCTGGGACTGTGGGTGACGGATTGACAGCCCCCCGTTATGTGGAAATGTTACCAAAGACATCTGTATCATTTAAAATATTTGACACGGCACTTGATTTGAGAAGACATTGGAACGCTGCGGACAGGCACACACTGGTTACTTAGAAGTATTACTTAGAAGAAAACTTTGGAGAAGAATGTCTATGCAATTCTTCACCAGAATATCTGTGACAGATTATAATGACATGTTGTCTTTGAGAGTTGAACCATATCATGTTGATCCTGTCTCTCTTCATTATAGGAGATGAGAACTGCTGCCATCTCCAGACCCTTGGAGATCAACGAGACAGAGAAGGCCCTCAGAGCAGCCATCAAGGAAGTTTTGGTGTGTATTGTCTTGAGATACAGACACGGCTCATATGTCTGTTCCACCACCATTCACTCTCAATAGCAACCACTCTAGCTAATGTATATGTGTCTTGCTCTGTGGTCCAGGAAAGCGTGGATAAAACCAAAGACATGCTGAACAACGTGTCCTCCGATGAGACCAGCCTGGAGTCCAAAATGGAGAAGAAGAAACAGGAGCTGGAGAGGAATCGGAAGAGACTCCAGACTCTACAGAGTGTACGGTGAGTTAGGAGAAACTTCTGTGGCAATTTATGTGTTTAAAAAAAATATATAGATATTTAGAAGGACTGAGAAGCTTAGTTCTGATGACTTTTTAAAAGGACATTGTACTCCAAAATGAATGAAAATACAATTATGCTGACGCCATCTAAAATATAATTTCCACCTCGAGAAATGAGCCCAATAACATATTGGTCAAATTATTTGTACAAATCATTTTAACATATTGGACCATGAAATTAATTTAACATATTTTAACATAGGCTATATGCATTGTCCATATTATCAGGTATGCTATTAGCAACGAGTATTATAACCTGTAGCCCAACTGACGCAGCATAGTGGCTATAAATAAATAGGCTGAAGCATGGGGTTGCCTATGTTCATTTAGTAGGCCAAGTGCTTGCTTGCCCATCTGACCACACCCACTTTGCTCTTTACAACCACATTGGGCGCTTCCTGGAGGAGGCGGAGTCCTCAAAGCTGCCCTTGGAAGCTTTTCTCTTCCTCTTCCTCTGCTGGGCCCTCTCTGCCCCCTCCTCGTCCTCCCTGCAGTCCGGAGCCTTTTTCTAGACTGTGACTGTGTACAGGACCAACAGCCGGAGGTCGTCTTCGAAGTCATAGTCCGAGATCCTCCATTGGTCTGTGCACTGGCCTCCATCCTCCACCCTCTCCCCTCATTGGTTGAAAACCTGAGAAGCATCCCGCCGGCCTCCACACCGGCTCTCCACAGCAACCCAGTTCCACTCAGACCCAGCTTGTTTCGAGACTACCCAGGATTTGAATGTCTGAGGGTAGTGGGGAAGTGCCATCAGGATTCCTCGGGTACTGGTATTCCTCCTTGCCTCTGTTGTAGGGCTATTTTTCAGAAGCCCAGTTAGTGAGGCACCTGGAACAGTGGGGTGCTGGATGATCGGGAGAGAAAGAACCCCCTCAATAGGTGGTGGAGGATTCTCTTCTGAGATGGATTCTCTGCCTCTGCGCCATAGAGGAAGTCATGCTCAGCGGAGTGCAGGTTGGCCACCTTCCTATCCAGAATAAAGAAACTTTCCATCCATATCCATACTGCCTGGAAAGAGAAGTCAGACAAAATGGTCAGAGCTGACTGCAAATTGAAAACCCATGATTTCCCTTACAGTACAGCACTAAAATTACTATCATCTAGAGGCTAACTTTTGCCCCAAGACTGTCCTGATGCTGTATCTCAATATTTGTTCATAAATACCTGGGAAGCGGTAGAAAACAAATTATAATTTCATTTTTATTAGAAATGAATACCGTGTACAATGCTTTAAAGATTATTGAATCAACTTTGCTCATGAGTTAAGCAGTAAGCACGTTTTATCTTCATGCCTAACTCTTTTCTCTTGCACATCAATACATTTTAGCAGGGTGCTAGTCTAGAAGCCAAGAAACAACAATCCCATAATATAGAAGTGAGAGTCCAACACTCTTGAAATAGTTGCATATTTTTTTAATATTTTTTTATTACATTTATTTTTCTAAGACAATGTCTTATTAATAGCTCACAAACATTTCAGCTTAACACTAGTTTTCTCACACTCACACACCTGTTCCTCTCCCAGGCCAGCATTCATGGATGAGTATGAAAAGATTGAGGAGGACCTGCAGAAGCAGTACGAGACCTACGTGGAGAAGTTCCGTAACCTGAGCTTCCTGGAGCAGCAGCTGGAGGACTACCATAGACTGGAGCAGGAGAGGTTTGAGGTGAGCGAGCGTCCTCCTCAGTCATAGGGTTGTATTTGGTTGGTACCATAGACGTCAGGGGGCCTGTTCAAGAGGGTGCGATGTTACGGAATGTTCACAAATATACAGGTAACTGCCAGAATAAAGGAAACGCCAACATAAAGTATCTTAATAAGGAGTTGGACCACCACGAGCCGCCAGAACAGCTTCAATACACCTTGACATAGATTCTACAAGTGTCTGGAACTCTATTGGAGGGATCCGACACCATTCTTTAACATTAAATTACATAATTTTGTTTTTGTTGATGGTGGTGGAAATAGCTGTCTCGGGCGTTGCTCCAGAATCTCCCAAAAGTGTTCAAATGGGTTGAGATCTGGTGACTGAGACGGACATGGCATATGGTTTACATTGTTTTCATGCTCATCAAACCATTGTGACCACTCGTGCCTTGTGGATGGGGGCATTGTCATCCAATGGGTGTATTAGCCATGGTAGCTAAAATAATGGCCTGCCCAGCATTTTTATACATGACCCTAAGCATGATGGGATGTTAATTGCTTAATTAACTCAGGAACCACACCTGTGTGGAAGCACCTGCTTTTAATATACTTAGTATTTTTCATTTACTTAAGTGGTTCCATTATTTTGGCAGTTACCTGTATTACTTGTTGTCTGTTCACACTGCTTTGCTTTATCTTGGCCAGGTCGCAGTTGTAAATGAGAACTTGTTCTCAACTAGCCTACCTGGTGAAATAAAAATAAAAATTTCAAACAGAAGTGATTGTCTGTCATGCAGAACAGCGAATCCCGTCAGCTTAATCTTTAAAAAAAACTTTTATCTGCAACATTGTGAACATTTCACCTCACTGAACACACCCCTGGTATGAATTCTACTGGCTGTTACCTCGAAACATGGTCTTGCCTGATATATTGTGATTGACAGATGTACAAAAGGCTATATCAACTTATTTTTCTTTGTTCTATCTCAGGAGACTGAGAACACCCTTAGGATGATGCAGCACAAACTGCGGGAGGAGGAGAGGAGGCTGATGAGGAGTGGAGGTGACACGCGTTCAGTAACACACACCTGTATGACACACTCAATAAACCACAATCAACATCACGCGCTTGATGACACACACACACACACATGAATCGATGCTCGAACACAGTCTCACGCATAATTTGAAAAGTAATCAATTCAGAGGTCAAACTCATTCTGCTTGCATTGCACGTGTAATATTCTTTGAATGCCATGCTTTAATCAATAAATACTGCCCTTGGCCGTAATACTCTAGTTGTATATCTCCATAGCCAAAGACGAGGACTCCGATATGGACATCCCTGAGGACGAGGGTTCAGACAGTGATATGGAGGATCGCAGACCCTCTAAACCCCGTCCCACCAGAAACGGCCCTATGACAGGTACTTAACTCTCTACTCTAGCGTTACCCCTCTTCATGAGGCCATGTCCAGCCAGGAGGGCCACCGTGTGCTATGGCGGCTTTCGTTCCAGCCCTGCTCCAACACACCTGATTTAAACTACAGCGTTTGAATCAGGTGTGTTAGACTGCAGTTCGGCTGGAGAGAAAAAAAACCAGGTTCCAGAGTCGCCCACCCCTGTCCCCACGGGGACCCAGCTGCCTCATATCACACTTGACCCTTAAACCTCTATCCTAACAGGGAGAGGCGGAGCGCGGCTCGTCGGCAACATGCAGGGTGGAGACAGCGAGGAGGTCAGTAAAGGGGTAACCATGACGATAACGAGCGCCCCCCAAAAATTATGATTCACTCCTTTTTAGAAACTCAACTCATTCACTCCATATTAAGTGATACCTACCAGTGAGGTATGACTACAGTCGATAGAGGATAATGCCAGCCTGAGACTGCTTTACCGCAGGCAAACGAAAAGTAGGACAAGAGAGCACTTCCCAGGTAACGCCACCCCAAAGGACAGCACGTCCAATAGAAATGAGACTGAGAGGCAAAAGCGCTTGGTAATCTGTCTCCAGTGTTTAGAGATCGGTTTGTCTCCCATGAATTTGTGTATGGAGACTTCTCTGGCTAGATACACAGAGCCCTCTCTTCTTTCTCCATCACTCTCTCTCTTTCCCATCTGTTCTTTCTACCTATCCTGTTCCTCATCATCTCATATTTCTCTGTTTTATCCCCTTTTCACTTCATTTCCCTCCTTTTCTCTCCACCATTCGTATTTCAAAAGCCCAAAGCGGTTGCGTCCAACTCACTTCCTCGCGCCCCCACACGGAGGACAGGGAAGGTTGGTGTGGGACCATGGGATCTAGTCTGTGGCATGTGTGGCCCCTAGCCATGATGGATGTGAACTGAGCAGATCACATGAGTAGATCCGATTGGCTAGCTCATTAGATGGCAACATCTGATTGGTAGTAGTTTAGAGTTTGGTTGCACCGCACAGTGAAATGTTTCCCTAGGTGGTTGTATTAGCACTAGCTGAGCATTACCCCATGTACCCTGTATGTGTGTAGAATTTCCCGAACCTCCTAGAACCCATCAGACTTTGGCTTGTAGTTGTGTTAAGGCACTATCATGCTAAGGTACGAACCTTGTTAGCTAACTCTGTCTGCTCTTTCAGACAGAGGACAGTGAAATAGACGTGGACGAGGATGATGATGAGGAAGGTGAGGAGGAGAATGAGGACCTGGAGGACGACAACGACAGTCTAGAAGTCGCGGCGCCCAAGCCATCCCGGGCCTCCAGGGGGCCCTTGAGGCCCCAGCTATTAGAGGAGAGCGATAACGACTTTTAAGCTGACACACACACACACACACACATCCACCCACACTGTATCACAGCTCGTGAGCACTGAGGACAAACAAAACACTTTATTCCATATAACCTAATAATGTAATCATATAATAAACACTCTGTCCAATCTGAGCTTCCTGTTTCTGAGTGTTATCTAGCTCCGCGGTCCACCACTCAGTAGTAAATGACTGAATCATCTTAACAGCAAGCGTGCCAATAGCGCCAGGTACGAGGAGAGCTAGCTACAGTAGCACTCCTTAGTTCTCCTCACACAGGGCCGTAACCTTGGAGACTTCCTGCTGGCCAGCAGCCGGAGCAACAGCCACTCATTTTGACAAATCACCTTCACTCTGCTGATTCGGCCCTCTTCACTCTGTCCTCTGTCCCATGTGGGCGGAACAGGGTTGGACAGCCCTGACCTAGAGCCTGACCTAGAGCCACGTTTCAAGCATATACTAGCACAAATTACAGTCCTGTTGAATATTAAAGCCTGGATTCAATCCGATCAGTGAAAATAAGACCAGGAAGTGAGGAAGTCAATTTGGTCAACAAAAGTGTTTATTGATCATTTTGATACGTGAGGCTTATTTGTATTTGAATTGATGTTTCACAATGGTTAGGTTATTACGAACGCACTGACATAAGTGGATACACGTGGCATTTTGGCAACAAACAAAAAAACGTTCTATCTGAGTTGTGCCCGGCGGTCACGCGTATCGGCACTCTCATTGGCTAGAATGGTCCCACCTGGTCAAAGCCTCCTCCCACCTGCCTTCCATCAAAGACCGTACAGTGCTTCCATTTCCATCTTTGAGGACATGTATTTCCAGTGTTGGTCTCTGCGAACGTGGAAACATTGCCTTTAAAAGGTCCATAGCTGACAAAGCAAGATTGGATTGAATTCCGGCCTTATGATTCAGATTGACATCCACATAGTATTGTTTTGGCGGTGTCGGGAACTGCGAGCTATCAAATCCACAAGAGGCTCATTGCGTTACCTTATCACAGACACTGCCATTGGATTTAACGAAACCACACGTCCACACCTGACTATAAATCGACAAATCCCATGCACCCATACAACTTCAAACACAGAATTAGACTGATCGGCTTATTAAATCCCCTCCCCATCCAAATGAACATGAAAACTTATATCAGCCCAACATAAATGGTTTGACATTGGAGTCATTATTTCTAACATGGATAGAACATTCACTTTCTAGTGCTGTTTTGAACTTCAACCGTAGAAGGGATCACAAGGGAGTGGTTTGTGACACGTGTGCAACCGCTTACCGATATGTGTCGGCTCATAACGCAGTTACACCTCCAACGTCATCAAAACATCTGCTATGCAGCTTAACGCTCAATCTAATTGAATCCAGGCCTTTAATCTTTTCATGAAATACTAAAGCTTGCTGTAGTATAAAATATAGATTTTCTATATCCCATTGTGCCAGTAATAGACCCTTTCTTCTGGGGGTTGTGATCAGCACTATGTGCTTTCTCTCAATATCAATTCAAGTACAGTACTATATACAGTACTATATACTGTAGGCTAAATATATGTGATTTCCTGTATCTAGTGAGATCTACCATCTGGGCGTGAGGGTCACTGCACACTACAGTACTGTATCTTCCAGTATGTATGGTGCACACATCATACATCCTGTATGAACTGTATACGTCATGTCACACACATTTTCAATTCATATAAAGGCAATGTATATGTAGCTGCTTTAAGATATGTTTATTAGGAAAATAAATGTACATAAATAATATTTAAATGTCAGTCTGTATTAATATACACAATTCCCCCGACAGTACCAATGTAATAGATCTTAAAATAAGACCTACAACAAATATCCCTGCGGTTTGTCTTTGTGGCTGTCCGTCAGAAGCTAGGTCCAATGAGCCAGGCTGATGGGTAGCCTCTGAAATTCTTACTCTACATGTCCATTGCAAAGACAAAGACTTCTCCATGGGCAATGGATGTGTTCAGAAGGGTGAACCGTGTTCAGAACATTGCAAAGTATTGAGCTGGCACGAGAATGATGGTTCTATACAACACATGTTATATATCAATGTACTGTAATGTTTAACCCTCCTGAATAAGCCCCTGGGGACCGATGGCCTTTGACCTCTGGCGTAACCTTGAGGTCAGATCTCCACCACACAGTCTGGAGAGTTGGTTCTGATGGCATCAGAGATGACCTTTGCTCCCGACTCTCCGATGCCGTTCCCCTGCAAGCTGGAGGAGTGGAGGAGCATGCATTAAAGCCCGAGTGAGTACACACTCAAGCACGCACACACACAGTCTTACACATACCTTTTTATATTCAAAATACAGTGCACACCAAACTGTATGAAAAGTCAGCAGGATACACTCACTTTATATAAGTTAGCTGGTGGTTTCCTTTCAGGGCTGTGGCGATGAATATGGCTCCATCCATTCCCAGAGAGTTCTCCTGCAGACTGCAAACACATTACATGCATCAAAAGGCGCATGTAGAATCCAACATGAGGTCTAAGGCACAACCAGACAAAAACACTCAAAAACAAGACCGCAAGTCCATTTGGAAGTAATGTATTGTGGCAGCAGTCTGAAATTGCTATCTGAGGGAACTGAATGTACCTGTGTATACGTGTGTGTGTGTGTGTGTGTGGTTGTCTGTCTTTGAATGTCTGCATCAAACGCTTTCTACTCGAGCCTTTCGTGTGATGTTTCTCTCTCTCTGACTCAGTGCTTGGATGAACTGAGCACAACAACGAAAATATACCCACGTACAATTACTATATACAATCCCCTACGTATTTATTTGGACAGCCAAGATCAAATGTTTAATTTGACTCTATCCTCCAGCAATTTGGATAAACGGATTCATTTGTTTAGTATGAGGCGACAGTACAGAAACTCACCTTTTATTTGTCGGTATTTTCATACCTGTTTTACCATTCACGAATGAAAGCACTTTATGTATTTAGTCCCCCCATTTGACGGTGTCATAAGTATCTGGAGAAATTCCCTTATAGTGCATTACATTTTGTCAAACATTTAGTATTTGGTCCCATATTCTTAACATGCAATGACTACATCATGCTTGGAGCCAAATGGAATGTTTTAGCTTCACTGTCCAAATAAATACATATGGGAGTGCATATCAGTGTGAAACATAATTATGGAGTCCACTGGAAGCCAGAGAGAGGAAGTTTGACTAATATCCCTTACTGAAACAGTTCAGGTGACTAAAGCTCGATAAATGTGTAGAATTACAACCAGCACAATCAAAGACGTGTACATAAATACAGTGCCTTCAGACACTATTCACATCCCTTGATTTTTTCCCCCCACATTTTGTGGTGTTACAGCTTGAATTTAAAATGGATTCAATTTAGATTTTGTCACTGGCATACACACAATACCTCATGATGTCAAAGGTGAATTCTAATTTTCGAAATGCTTTGAAATGCATTAAAAATTAAAAGCTGAAATGCCTTGAGTCAATAAGTATTTAACCCTTTTGTTATTTATTTATTTAACCTTTATTTAACTAGGCAAGTCAGTTAAGAACAAATTCTTATTTCCAATGACAGCCTAGGAACAGTGGGTTAACTGACTTGTTCAGGGGCAGAACAACAGATTTTTACCAGCTCGGGATTTGATCTAGCAACCTTCCGGTTACTAGTCCAACGCTCTAACCACTAGGGTACCTGCCGCCCATTAAGGCCAGCCTAAATCATTTCAGGAGTAAAAATGTGCCTCACAAGTCACATAATAAGTTGCAATAATAGTGTTTAACATGATGTTTTAATGACTACCTCATCTCTGTAGCCCACACATACAATTATCTGTAAGGTCCCTCAGTCGAGCAGTGAATTTCAAACACAGATTCAACCACAAAGACCAGGGAGGTTTTCCAATGCCTCGCAAAGAAGTACACCTATTGATAGATGGGTAAAAAAAGCAGACATGGAATATCCCTTTGAGCATGGTGAAGTTATTGATTACACATTGCATGGTGTAGTCACTACAAAGTCACCCAGTTACTACAAAGATCCAGGCGTCCTTCCTAACTCAGTTGATGGAGAGGAAGGAAACCGCTCAGGGGTTTCACCATGAGGCCAACAGTTACAGAGTTTAATGACTGTGATAGGAAAAAGCTGAGGGTGGATCAACAACATTGTAGTTACTCCACAATACTAACCTACATGACTGTACAGAATAAAAATAATAAAAATATTACAAAACATTCATCCTGTTTGCAGTTTTGGGGTGGCAGGTAGCCTAGTGGTTAGAGGGTTGGGCCAGTAACCGAAAGGTTGCTGGATCGAATCCCCGAGCTGACAAGGTAAAAATCGGTCGTTCTGCCCCTGAACAAGGCAGTTAACCCACTGTTCCCCGGTAGGCCGTCATTGTAAATATGAATTTGTTCTTAACTGACTTGCCTAGTTAAATATAACACATAAAAACTTTATTTCCTGAATACAAAAGTGTTATTTTGGGGGGAAAATCCAACACATCACTGAGTACCACTTCATATTTTCATGGTGGCTTCATCATGTTATTGGTATGCTTGTCATCGGCAAGGACAAAGAAGATGATTTAACGGAATAGAGCTAAGCACATGCAAAATCCTAGAGGAAAACCTTGTTCAGTCTACTTTCTACCAGACATTGGGAGACACATTCACCTTTCAGCAGGACAATAACCTAAAACACAAGGCCAAATATACACTGGAGTTGCTTACCAAGACGATATTAAATGTTCCTGGGTGGCCTAGTTACAGTTTTGAATTAAATTGTCTTGAAAATCTATGGCAAGACTCAAATGGCTGTCTAGCAATGATCACCAACCAACTTGACAGAGTTGACCAACCAACTTGACAAATGTAAATATTGTACAATCCAAGTGTGCAAAGCTCTTAGAGACTTACCCAGAAAGACTCACAGCTGTAATAGCTGAATACTTATGTAAATGATATTTCTGTATTTGATTTTCAATAAATTAGGAAAAATGTATAAAAGCATGTTTTCACTTGGTCATTATGGGGTATTGTGTGTAGATGGGTGAGAGAGAAATACATTTTAATCCATTTGAATTCAGGCTGTTACACAACAAAATGTTGAATATTTCAAGGGGTATGAATACTTTCTAAAGGCACTGAGGTAGGAAATTGCTGTTGTATCCATTGTGCAATATATGTTACTTTGCTAAACAGATTGCCATGGTAACACTAGCCCACTGTAGTTCATGTTTAAAGCCACTAATGTTTTATGCCAGATCTATGGTTGCTAATGACAATACAGCCCTGGGGAGTGGAGTCGTTAACCACTGTGGTTTCCTCTGTGCTTGTGGCCAAACGTCTGATGGAAAAATTACGCAAAACAGAAATGCCTTGGTTACAGTCCTAAAGAAAATAATTTGGCTTGTCACGTAGTTAATAACGCAATATTTCGTAGAAAGATAAATGCTATTGTAGAAATGTGCAAGTGGGAATACAATTGCTAATGTTTATACATTACAAGGGCTCACTGGACCAAAAGGACTCACTTTAATGATTTGAGTGTTCGGTTTGTCTTCAGTGCATTAGCCAAAGCCTTAGCTCCCTCCATCCCTATGGAGTTCCCTCGTAGGCTGGAACACAAATGAGAATGTGACAGAAAGGATACAAAGAACACTAAGTCTCTATATGGACCATTGGGAGGCTGGTGAAATCAGAGGACAGGCTCGTGGTAATGGCTGGAATGGAATACATGGAATGGTAAATGTAGGGTTTAAATGTGTTTTAATACCATTTCATTCGTTCCATTTCAACCATTACTATGAGCTTATAGTGGACTGTGTTGGGACAAAAACCTGTGAAGAAGAGATATAGATGAATGTGCCAACAGTGGCTGTCAAGAACAAACCACAAAGAGCGAGAAAGTGGGAGGGAAGGTGTGACCGAGTGAACAATTTCTAGCAAATGCAGCGGGTCAAGAGAATGAGAGTCAATTCGTTGGTATTATGCCACAAGGACACAGAAATAAAGAGGGAATGAGAGCGATTCAAGAAAATAAAACTCACTCCAGAGTGTGCAGGGTTTTGTTGACCATTAGAGCCTCGGCCATTGAGATGGCTCCACTCCTGCCTGCTGATACACCCTGGAGACTGTAGAGAGAACACACACGTGACCATACACACACACGTGACCATACACACACACACGTGACCATACACACACACGTGACCATACACACACACGTGACCATACACACACGTGACCGTACACACACGTGACCGTACACACACGTGACCGTACACACACGTGCGAACACACACACACTCATTCTCCTCCATCAGTAGCATTTACAATGTGACAGAAATAAAGGCAACAAAGCTATTAGCTCAGTATTAAATAGCGATATGGGGCACTAACCACAATGTACAGAGAGACGCATTGGTCTTCAGGGCTCCTGCCAGAGCTACCACTCCTTCATCCCCAATGGCATTTTCCTGTAGACTACACACACACACACACACACACACACACACACACACACACACACACACACACACAGAGCCAGGGCAAAATCAGTCTCCACAGTCAATCAATGACATTTAACTGTTCTTTGATTTCTAGACTTGGGAATGGTACAGTTTCGTCTAAATAAAGAGCCATAGGTAGAATGAAGTGGAGGGCTTCAGTGCTTACTCTAGTAGCTGCATGGTGGAGTTGGTGAGTAGAGCATGGGCCAAGGATTTAGTGGCTGTGCACTTGATGAAATTCCACTGGAGACTGGTAGACAGAGAGGGATATTTAGGTGAATTGAAATGTGTGTAAGCGTGTGTGTGTGTGTTGCCCGCATTCTCCAACAGATGTGGCACGGTGTGGGTTGCTGCTGCAGCCAGCCATTAGGGTTGTTCCATCTCAGCAGGCATTCCCTTCACTTTGCAACAGTGTGTGTGTGTGTGTGTGCACAGTTCTGACTGACTTACCGTAAAGTAGTAAGCGCTCGGTTGACCTTCACAGCTCCAGCT
This sequence comes from Salvelinus sp. IW2-2015, assembly GCF_002910315.2. Taxonomy (NCBI): domain Eukaryota; kingdom Metazoa; phylum Chordata; class Actinopteri; order Salmoniformes; family Salmonidae; genus Salvelinus; species Salvelinus sp. IW2-2015. The sequence continues at coordinate 13,445,924 of NC_036858.1, forward strand.
ATGGCTTTCACCCCCTCATCGTGCAGCAGGTTGGCTGTAAGACTAAGACACACACACAGATATTGAATGCAAGAGCATCGGTGAGAAAGAAAATAAAAACAGAGGAAGGAAGCCAGAGAAACCTTCATCAATTCTGAATGACCCCAGCTCTAAATAGCCAACTTGTCAGTGGTCCTACTGTTAATACTGAACCCAGATGCCTCACTACGGCACGCCCTGGGTTAGAGACATTTCCCGACAGCTAGGTATTTCTGTGCCACCTTATGGCAGAGGAGAGTGGCCTTTACTGACAGGTGGTGGTGCGACTCACTCCAGGTGCCGGAGAGAGCTGTTCTCCTGCAGTGCCCTGGCCATATCCTTCGCCCCCTCCACCCCGATCGAGTTCTCACGCAGGCTAGCAGGGAGAGGGGAATGAAACCGAGTTATTACAAAGACAGAGCCCAGGAACAGCTAGTGTCCTAAAGATGTTATGGCAGTCTCTGCGTAGCTTTTGTTCAGAGAGATGGTATAAAACGTTGAACACTAAGGAAAAACTAGGTTTCTTTTTACAACACTCAGATAGAGATTGAGTCACAAACCAAACTAGACGGGTTGTAAAGCTGAAATCTGTAGTTAGTGAATTTGCCACGTACGTTTGCGATATTACAACAACAAAAAGTTACTTTAAACAATGAACATTTTATTTATTTTTGACATCATTTCACACGCAGTAGAACAGCAGAATATGTACTGCAACTTGTTTTTTTAACCACAATGCTCCTGTACTCTGTTTAATCAACAAAACCCCAAAAAATACAGTGGTTAAAAAATTGTGACGTTTCCCCCTTCACGGATTTCAGGTTAAATGAACATATCCATTTTAATCAGCGACTGATTCAAATTTGGCTAAATGTGTGTGGTGCATCCTGTGGGCAATCAGTGATGAAAATTGACCCATTTTAAAGTGCCTGAGAGACAGATGTAGAGCAGCAACACTGGTGTTTAGGGAGAGACATGATAACCTGAGCAATCATAGTTGAAGTAAGCCATAATGACATACAATGAAACTGATGAATGTTTCCTCAGTCATTATATTCATTGTGACTTAATTGATGTGATGCTCCAGTACTCACTTCAGACAGATGAGTCCACGGTTCAACCGGAGAGCCTTGGTTAACGCAGTCATCCCTTTGTTACTGATGGAGTTACTCTGCAGGCTGAAAATGGACATAAAATAATTAATTGACCCTTTAGAACCTACCAATCGGTTCTTCTATTTTGTTATATTTCTATGGTGTTCTTGGTAGCCTAGTGCTTTTTGTGGTTGTAAATGGAACTGTACGTATTGGAAACGTTTTTATGGCAGGCTGGCATTTCTTAACTGATTACGTGGGTCGAATTTGATCCACAGACGTGTATTGTGCCATATCACAATGTGTTGCTGAACTCATGAGCCTATTGATTTTCCATGTTTGAATCAGGCCTCTAGGTCTATCTATTTGTCATGACAGCTGTGCATGGCACATAGGCTGTTTATAATAGGTGAATTACCTATCTTATCTATCTTGTTGCCTATATCATCATTAAAAATATATACACTGCTCAAAAAAATAAAGGGAACACTTAAACAACACAATGTAACTCCAAGTCAATCACACTTCTGTGAAATCAAACTGTCCACTTAGGAAGCAACACTGATTGACAATAAATTTCACATGCTGTTGTGCAAATGGAATAGACAACAGGTGGAAATTATAGGCAATTAGCAAGACACCCCCAATAAAGGAGTGGTTCTGCAGGTGGTGACCACAGACCACTTCTCAGTTCCTATGCTCTCTGGCTGATGTTTTGGTCACTTTTGAATGCTGGCGGTGCTTCACTCTAGTGTAGCATTGAGACGGAGTCTACAACCCACACAAGTGGCTCAGGTAGTGCAGCTCATCCAGGATGCACATCAATGCGAGCTGTGGCAAGAAGGTTGCTGTGTCTATCAGCGTAGTGTCCAGAGCATGGAGGAGCTCAGGAGACAGGCGCAGTACATCAGGAGACGTGGAGGAGGCCGTAGGAGGGCAACAACCCAGCAGCAGGACCGCTACCTCCGCCTTTGTGCAAGGAGGATCAGGAGGAGCACTGCCAGAGCCCTGCAAAATTACCTCCAGCAGGCCACAAATGTGCATGTGTTCGCTCAAACGGTCAGAAACAGACTCCATGAGGTGGTATGAGGGCCCGACGTCCACAGGTGGGGGTTGTGCTTACATCCCAACACCGTGCAGGACGTTTGGCATTTGCCAGAGAACACCAAGATTGGCAAATTCGCAACTGGCGCCCTGTGCTCTTCACAGATGAAAGCAGGTTCACACTGAGCACGTGACAGAGTCTGGAGACGCCGTGGAGAACGTTCTGCTGCCTGCAACATCCTCCAGCATGACCGGTTTGCGGTGGGTCAGTCATGGTGTGGGGTGGCATTTCTTTGGGGGGCCGCACAGCCCTCCATGTGCTCGCCAGAGGTAGCCTGACTGCCATTAGGTACCGAGATGAGATCCTCAGACCCCTTGTGAGACCATATGCTGGTGCGGTTTGGCCCTGGGTTCCTCCTAATGCAAGACAATGCTAGACCTCCTGTGGCTGGAGTTTGTCAGCAGTTCCTGCAAGAGGAAGGCATTGATGCTATGGACTGGCCCGCCCGTTCCCCAGACCTGAATCCAATTGAGCACATCTGGGACATCATGTCTCGCTCCATCCACCAAAGCCACGTTGCACCACAGACTGTCCAGGAGTTGACGGATGCTTTAGTCAAGGTCTGGGAGAGATCCCTCAGGGAGACCATCCGCCACCTCATCAGGAGCATGCCCAGGCGTTGTAGGGCGGTCATACAGGGCACGTGGAGGCCACACACACTACTGAGCCTCATTTTGACTTGTTTTAAGGACATTACATCAAAGTTGGATCAGCCTGTAGTGTGGTTTGCCACTTTAATTTTGAGTGTGACTCCAAATCCAGACCTCCATGGGTTGATAAATTTGATTTCCATTGATAATTTTTGTGTGATTTTGTTGTCAGCACATTCAACTATGTAAAGAAAAAAGTATTTAATAAGAATATTTCATTCATTCAGATCTAGGATGTGTTATTTTAGTGTTCCCTTTATTTTTTTGAGCAGTGTATATTTCAAATGCCCCCTTAGTCACTTTAACCTGGCCTGCAGTAAACTAATCACGATATAACCAGCATAAGGAAAATGTGTCAGAAAACAATGTCGCCACGACAACTGCCACTGCTTCAAACCATGTTAGATAAACAGATGGCTTATGTCATCTAGGTCAAATGGGTGAATGTGTTTGTATTCGAGTCTAAGGGGAATAGGAAACATTTCAAGTTTATGTCAAGTGGAGGAGGTGCATTGCAGTCATGTCAGGTAATGTCATGTAGTGAGGGCAGGACACTGACTGCAGCGAGTGGAGGCTGTGGTTGACGGTCAGGGCCTGGGCCAGGGCTGCAGTGCCTTTGTCCCCCAGCTGGTTACTGCTCAGACTGCAGACCCATAAAGAAACAGAAAACACATTTCAGAAAGCCGTAAGGGTGCATTATTCCGGGCCTTTATACTGTCAATACTGGAAGTCAGTGGTAACCAGGTAACTAAGCTAAAAAAAATAATTAAAAAAAGTGTATTCTTGCACTATTGAGAGCACGTCAAATGTGTATATATCAGTCGATTCTGACATGTACAAAGTTCTATAACAGTCAATAGTTTACTGTTTGATGGAACATGACATTGATTTTCTTATGCTCCTAGACGGTCAGACAATGAATCTGTCAACACGTTTTGGTGACATATATTTCATAGAATGTTGAGATAGATATCTTGTAGTATGAACCACTGATAATGATGACAAAGTTCTTACATTAGTTCTGTAAGTGTCCGGTTTGTCTTTAGCGCTTCTGCAATCCTCCTGGCTCCATCTGCTCCAATACAATTCTTCTGTACACTGGGAGCACAATGTTGACATGTTTCAGCGTACACACACACACAAGACACATGCTCACCTGCTGACCTCAAAGTTGACTGGTCACTTATAAACACACACACACGGATGGTCGGTAGGACTCACTTCAGCGAGACAAGTTTGCGGTTGGACAGCAGCACCTCAGCCAGGGCCCGAGCGCCCTCCTCCTCAATGAGATTATTTTGGAAACTGCAGAACCGGGAGAAAATGAAAACACAAACCAAAATGATATGTCATATTTCACTGCCATTGGTAAAAATAATCAAATGGCGATAACTACTGAGTCGAAAATCATAAACAGTGTCTAATGAAAGTCTTCACACCTGTTGCACATTTTGCCTCCGTATATTTAAACCTAAAAAGGGATCACATTTGATTTCTTTCCTACTGATCTACACAGCCTACTACACATGTCAAAGTGCAAGAAGAAAATAAAGAAATGTTCTAAAAACAAAGATGTCTAACAGTTAATACTTATTTGAAGCACCTTTTGGCAGCAATTACAGCTGTGAATCATGTTGAATAAGAACATATATCCATTGTTTTGGAAGAACTGCTCAAGCTCAGTCAATTTAGTTGGGGATCATTGATGGCCAGCAATATTCAAGACTTAATGATCTCAGATTTTATTTTACAGATTTACGTCAGCACCAAGACTAGGCCACTCAACACCTCTTGGAAACCCATTCTGGTGTGTCTTTAGTCTTAAAATGTGTTTAATTTTCCCACTGAAAAATAAAACAATCCCAGTGTTAGGTCTTAAAAGACTGAGGCAGGTTTTCCTCCATGTTTTTACCTGGGCATTTGCCAGTTTTGTATTTATTTTGGACCTAACCAAACTCGGCAGTCCCTGCCAGGACAAGCGTACCTATACCATGGCATTGACACCACAATTCTTAAAAATGTAGAGGGTTTACTCTATGATGTGTTGGATTTGCCCTAAACCTTACATCAAATTCTTATCCATGTTGTCTTGAAGTATTACTTAAGAGCCTTGTTGCAAACAAGAGGGATGATTTGGAATGGATTTTTTTTAGCACAGGTTTCCTTCTTTTCACTCTGTCATATAGGTCAGTAATGTGGAGTGAATTCAGTGCTGTTGATCTATGCACAGTTTTCTCTCAGCTTAGCCAATGAGCTTTGTGGCTGTTTTTAAAATATTCTTTGGCTTTTTTAGTGATATCCATGAGCAGTTTCAATTCTCTTAGGAAGGACGGCCAGATCCTCACAGTACCAGGGTGATATGATACACCATCCGCAATGTATAACCTACTTGACCATACTCAAAAGGATATTCAGTGTCTTGGAATTATTTTGTAACCTCCCCTGATATGTGTCTGCCTAAAAATGTATCACTGACGTGTTTTTAAAGCAAATTTTCAGCTCTGAGGTTCAATCATTGTTTGAAATTCACTATCCAACTGAGGGACTTTACAGAGACAGGGGAAGTTGTTCTTAACTCATTGTTAAGAACTTGTTAAGATGTGCCACAGCAAGTGGTGTGAAGAATTCTTATTCTTTTTTAAATTATTTCCTGCAAATTTCTGTAATTTGTCTTACATTTTGAAAACTCTGAAGTAGTTTATGTAGATCTGTAGGAATTTCTTTTTAATTTAATCCTTTTTAGATTTAAATTTAAGGCACCAACTGCGCAAGGGGTGTAAAGACTTTCACTAGGCATTGTGGGGCGGCAGCCTCGTGGTTAGAGCGTTGGACTAGTAGCCGAAAGGTTGCAAGATCGAATCCCCGAGCTGACAAGGTAAACATGTCGTTCTGCCCCTGAACAAGGCAGTGAACGCACTGTTCCTAGGCCGTCATTGAAAATAAGAATTTGTTCTTTACTGACTTGCCTAGTTAAAGAAAGATAAAATTGTAGTTACTCACTTGATGGACACCAGGACCTGATTCATTTTGAGGGCTTCTGCTAGAAACTTGGCGCCTTTAGATCCAATGTTGTTGCTACGGAGACTAAGCCACAAAAAACTTATGCTTAACCAAAGGAGAACTTAGTTTAATTTCACAATCTTTAGTTACCACTTTCATACTTATTATATATCCAACAGGTGGGTTTCTTTTCTCACTCATTAGAAGATGTTCTCAGATTACTGTTAAATGACTGGAACATTGTCATGAACAAACAAACATCTGCCATTCATTTGGATGAAATCAGACACAAATTGGTCTCACTCACTCAAGCGTAATTAGAGTCCGGTTAACCAGTAGTGCTCGACTCAGGGCCTTGGCCCCTTTGTTGCTGATAGCGTTCTCTGCCAGACTGAATATACGAGAAGTTACATAAGAAAGACCATCATAATACATCATTATACAATACTGGGCATACCAATTTGCATGTATGACCTCGGTAAATATCATGAACAGTGTTATGTAACTGTAAAGAAAATGTTCAATCGCAATAAAAGCATTGCAATGAACCTGCATGAGAGCTGAAATGTCCTCAATGCTAAATGTCTGACGACATTATTTAATGGTTGTGTAAACATGGTCATCTCCTTGAAATGAAGCATTACCAGAATATGTGAAGGACCTGAGGTCCCAGGGTTCTAAACTGGTTTTAAGAGAGGCTACTTATAGGATGTAGGCTGCTTAGTTTTTGGCTATCCCCCCCCCCCCCCCCACACACATAGTGAGGGGGTTTTAGTAATTTTATAGAATCCCCGTCGCAAAGAAATGAATGGCTCCTGACCTTATCTTCTGAAGGTGGCAGTCCTTTGCACTCAGTAAGCTTCCCAGCAGTTCCATGACATCATCTTTAAAATGGTTATTTTCCAATCTGCAAAATGTTAAGATACAGCATCCTTAGTATGAACGTCAATACACTGTCCTAGGGAATTGGAAATTATATTTCAAGTTTAGCCATAAATGTCACAACATATGGCAGGTTCTGCCTCTGGCCTTAATTATTTTCCTATGTCCCCACATCTTATCCCCCCCTTTTATTCCCCTTATCTGAAATGGTTGCACTTTGGAGTAAAGGAGGATATTTTCAGGGATGGGGAGGGGCTTTGTTGAGATGAGGGGGTTATCTGAGATGTGGAGGAGCTTACCTAAAATGTGGAAGGGTTTGTTTGAGATGGGGAGGTGACACCATTAGACAGGGAGCTGAGATAGGGTCTGTTCTAACTAACCTGAGATGGCTGCAGTAGAGCAGCTGAGGCAGCAGGCTTTTGACAGTGGAGTAGTCCAGACATGCCGACAGGTTGGTCTCCTCGCTGCACTCTGGAGACACCTGTAGCAGGTAGGCTAGCGCTGTGCAGTGTGTCCGTGTCAGCTTCCATCCCAGGCCGCCACAGCGCAGGTCCTCCTCCACGCTGCGTAGCACCTCTGTGTGCTGCAGCTCCTGCAGGCAGTAGGCCACGTTCACTGAGCGTAGTGACACCACAGCACCACCGCTGCCCAGGAGGTCCTGCAGAAGCCCAGCCGCCCAAACCCTTTGGCCCCCATCGTCCTTCCCCAGGGCCAGCAGGCCTGCCAGCGGCCGCACTGCTGCTGGACACAGCAACCCCGCCAGGAACCGCACAAACACGTCCAGGTGACCATCCTCTGCCTGCTGGGACCGCTGCAGGGCGCTCCTGAAGTGGTTCTGGAAGCCGATCTTGGGCCAGGACATGGCACTCTCGGTGAACAGGTCAAAGATGGCACGTTTGGAGCAGATGTGGTAGTATGTGGCTGCTAAGAACTCCTGCACAGTCAGGTGGGTGAAGCGGTAGGCCACACAATTCGGGGAATCTTCGCGGATCAGTACTCCAGTTCCGAGGCCACCCTGGGTGGATGGGAGGTCTACTCCATAGGCCCTCATGTCCTGCTCACTGAAGGTGTATTTGTGCTTCAGAAGTCCGTAGAAGGCCAGTCGGCCCAGACTTCCCAGCAGCTTGCGGTTGTTTCCGCTAAGCTGGTCCATCTTGATAGGCTCTCTGCCTCTGGGCTCACCTGCTTCGGCTCTCATAGCGCAGAAGTGGGAGTAGAGTTCAGTGCAGGTCTTGGGAAGACCCTCCTGCCAGCCACTCTCCAACAGGTACCCAAAGGTAACCGCCACTATCCAGCAAATGCAAGGCATGTAAGACATCACCATGAAGATCTTGTTGGACTCCAAGTGAGTCCATATCTGACTGGCAGTATCTCCCTTAGGGAAGTTGTGGCTCAGGAACAGCCGGATTTCCTTCGGGCTGAATCCGGGGATCTCGGTCAACCTGTCCACTAGTCCCCCAGGAATCAACGAGGCCACCGCCGGCCTGGAGGTCACCCATACCGCTGCTTCAGGGAGCAGGTTGCCCCGGATGATGTTGGTGACCAAGTCGTCCACCGACACCTCCCTCTTGGGGTCTGTGCAGGGCACAGTCTCCGAGAAGTCCAGAGGACAACGGAACTCGTCCAGACCGTCGAAGATCAGCAATGTCCGACATGTACCACTCAGCACCAGGCTGGGGTCCGTCATGTGAGGGAAGGCCCGCTTCACCAGTCTTTCGGCCGACAGCTTCTCCCCAGTGTTCAGCTCCCAGAAGGCAAAGGGCAAGACAAAACTCACGTCCGTGCAGATCTCGCCTCTGCTCCAAAGGCGTACAAAATGTCCCACAAGGGTGCTCTTGCCGATGCCGGCCACTCCCACGGTGAGGGAGACCCTGGGGGGCAGGCTGACCCGTGTGAGGGGCTCCAGGAGTTTGGCCAGGGCCAGCTGTCTGACGTGGTGTCTCCGCGCCCCACGGGTGGCCTCCACCTGCATGAGGTCGTGCTCCTTCTGCTGGAGGTCCGAGAGGCCGTCGACCAGGAGCAAGATTCTGGAGGAGGAGAATTCTGGGCTACAGGGGCCAGGGTAGAGGCTGTCACTTGGTGTGGGATACTGCAACAGAAGAGCCTCCTTGTGCTCCTGAACCATGAGGTCTGCAGTGAGAGGAGAATCAAATCACAGACAATGATAGCTTATAGTAGTTTCAGAGAGGGGTGTATACCAATACAATTACCAACAATAGATAGCTTTATCACTATCTGGATCTGAACAACTTGCAGATGACAATCCTACACACAACACACTCTAGCCTATAAACTAGATGCCAACCAATAGGCTCCTCCTCCTCACCGTGCATCGTGATAAGCCGGTACATCTGGGAGTCAGAGTTCTCAAGGAAGGCCTGGAGAGCGTTGGAGCCCTGGGGGTCCATGCTGGCCAGGATGGAGGTGAGGGTGCCCACCCGATCCTGCAGCTGCCCCCCAGCCTGTACCTGTGCCTCCTCACCCTGGCTCAGCAGCTCCAGCTTCCTCATGTGGGACAGCGCCCCCTCCAGGAGGGGAGTGGTAATGAAGCGCTGCAGATGCCCCTGATGTTTCTGGATCCAGCCCACATCTAGGCCACAAGAGACAGAGACGAACATATTCAGAGCTTTGAACTCTGATTAGAACTCTCTATGTGCAATTTGCACTTTTGACTTTGAGTAAATCATGGATTTATGTTAATGTTGATTGGTGTGAACTCTTCAAGTTATGTGTACATATCGTCAGTTAGAATTTGGTCTAGCGTTGCTCACGAGCAACAAAAACAAATTTATTTTGATGTCAGATGTCTGGTACAACTTACCCTAACGTAGCATGCGTAAAAATACGCCAGAACAGAGTTCCTACATCCGGTTTTCAGCGGTAAAGGAAGCTAGGTTGAATTAGCTGTATCCCTGAAAACCGGATGCATCCAGTTGTTGGCAACTTGTCTAAACCTGCTTTCATGTACAGCTCTTTCATCGATTGAGGAAATTATCAAAGAAGAACATTAAGTGCAGCTCATAATGGCAACAACAATGGCTTTTACCTTCCATCTCTCCTTTGGTGGAAGTTGAGGTGGGGGTAGACTGGAGGTCAACATAGCAGTCCTCTTGCCATGCGATACGCTTGTTTCTGTCCAGAATAGAATTGTAATGGGTGTTTCTTTCCATGGAGCTGTTGCTTGTTCCTGCCTAAAGATATGCCTGTCCACCTTTCTCCATCTCCGATTACTCTTGAACACAAAAAGGAAAAGCATGTCTCACCTCAGGGCACAGAAACGTGACATGTTGTGATTGAAGCCTTCTTCATTGTCAGTACAGTAACACCCTTGCCCATCACTGACTTTGCCCTCACCTGATTGGAGTGTCCAAGGGCTCATACGAACAGTGTATGATAATTGTGCCAATCGTCAGGGGCCTCCTTTACAACAGTTGTGTCAATTTCACACAAAATTTCTGTGTGCACCATTTCTGAAAAGTTTGTGCACGAAAATATTGAAATGTATCAACTTGGCACACGCCATATATACGCATGTTTCTAGTTATAAATCAAACCTGTCGTAAAACCGTGTGCATGTGAACGAGCATTAAAACTCCGGCTGGAAACCCCCTCCATTCACCTTTCATGATGACAATAATGCACTTTATTTGCTGCGTAATTTGGAACTATTTGGAATTAGGTCACGGCAGTTATTAAAAATATATATTTTTTTTAAATTTCCTTTAGAGGTGTTGGCCGAATGTTTTAATAACTAAATCATGTTTTTACTTTTTCAAACTAAACATGCGTGCTGCAGCGAGTCCCTGTCTGCGCATTCTGCAAGATTGAATGCATATTCAAAACGATTTAAAAGTAGACTATGCTGCAGCCCACACTTCTATTCAAAAGACGAGTTGTTTTTCAATATAAACAACAGATTCACGTGGTGTGCAGCTTCCACAAGTTGTCTGAAAATACGAAAATGGTGGTGGAAAATTGTGTTGTATTAAGACGGTACACATATTTTCCCATTTCCCCCCCCCCCCCACAGACGAGCCATTAAATTTAGTAAAGGAGGAAATTGATGCCTTTGCAGCCTGAATGAAGGATGTTGTATGTACGAATCGCTCGATGGGGGACACGAGCGTGTTGCAAGGTGAGGAAATTTAAGTCCGACGTAAGAAGACAAATGACGCAAAGGTATAATATCGCCATCTTGAGACCAGTTGAGCTGTACAGTAGCCTACCCATACTGTCAAATAGTTTGACGTAAGCTACTGGTCTATTTACTGTGATGGCAGATTGTTTGAATCTTTTACAGTAATGTATGCTGTATCTGGCAAAGGGCTGTGTCCGTTTCTGAAAGAGAGAACAATGGCAAATTGTTTTGGACCAACAATGTTTTGCATCTACTGTTTCCCCAACCTAAATACACTGAGTAAAATATGAATGCAACATGCAACAATTTCAAAGATTTTACTGAGTTACAGTTCATATAAAGAAATCAGTCAATTGAAAATAATTCATTAGGCCCTAATCTATGGATTTCACGTGACTGGGATTACAGATATGCATCTGTTGGTTACAGATACCTTTAAAAAACAGTAGGGGCGTGGATCAGAAAACCAGTCAGTATCTGGTGTGATCACCATTTGCCTCATGCAGCACGACACATCTCCTTCGCATAGAGTTGATCAGGCTATTATTGATTGTGGCCCGTGGAATGTTGTCCCACTCCTCTTCAATGGCTGTGCGAAGTTGCTGGATATTGGTGGGAACTGGAACCCGCTGTCATACACGAAGATCCAGAGCATCCCAACCATGCTCAATGCGTAACATGTCTGGTGAGTATGCAGGCCATGGAAGAACTGGGGCATTTTTAGCTTCCAGGAATTATGTACAGATCCTTGCAACATGGTGCCATGCATTATCATGCTGAAGCATGAGGTGATGGTGGCAGATGAATGGCATGATAATGGGCCTCAGGATCTCATCACAGGAATCTCTGCATTCAAATTGCCATTGATAAAATGCAATTGTGTTTTGTTGTCCGTAGCTTATGCCTGCCCATACCATAACCCCACCAGCACCATGGGGCACTCAGTTCACATTGACATCAGCAAACTGCTCGCCACACAACGCCATACACGCTGTCTGCCATCTGCCCGGTACAGTTGAAACCATGATTCATCTGTGAAGAGCACACTTCTCCAGTGTGTTAGTGGCCATCGAAGGTGAGCATTTGCCCACTGAAGTCGGTTACAACACTGAACTGCAGTCAGGTCAAGACCCTGGTGAGGACGATGAGCATGTAGCTGAGCTTCCCCGAGACGGTTTCTGACAGTTTGTGCAGAAATCCCCATCAAAATCAATCAGTTCAGGCTAGAGATGTTTTGCATGGGCTCAATCCACTGCATCCGCCTATGTCGGCCTTCTGCGTCTGCATTGTTTGTCAGATCAGGAGACACCCCGAAAATCTGTTCTCATGAAAACATCTGTAGCGTCTGAACCTACAAACTAAATATGACCCCGCAATGGAAAGGGGAGACCCTGACGATGTTGTTCTCTGTTTTGCTCTACAACCCACACAAATGTCACGAACTCACTCGAAGCTAACCCATACAAATTAATGCATGTATTATTATGCGTTGTATCACAGCATATGTAATGTCTAGTCTATGAGACCTTAACCCTTTTAGCTAACTGTTCCCCTAACCCTTAAACCTAACCTTAACCCTTCCCCTAATATTAACCCTTTAACCTAACTCCTAACCTTAACCGCTAACCCCTAGTGTTAGCTAACGTTAGCCAACGTTAGCCACGACAAATTGGAAATCGTAACATATTCGTTTCACCAATTCATAACATTGCATGGATTGGAAATTAGTAACATATCATACGAATTGTCATTTGTAAAACATTATATGAATTGTAATTCGTAACCTATCATATGAAATGGAGGATGGGCATCGACAAATGAATACATACCATACGAAACAAAACATATACTAAATGGAATGTCTCCGATTTACGTACAGAATAACACGAAATGCTCTGAGACCACGTTGCAAAAAGATATGCATTAAGATTCTCAAGATTCTGTATGTGTTGCGATTCGATACTGTGATTTTTATTGCAATTCGATGTTCCAAACATATTGCTCACCATGTATCTGCAGCAGAAAGATGAGGAGAGCATCCGAGGAGAGCACCCTCCCCCCATCACTAGCACTTACAGTAGCATGTATACAAACTGTAGGCCTACTTCAATGGAAAAGATCAACTGTTAAATTTGACTGTATATTATAAACTGTGCTGACTATGGGATTGCAAAACTTGAAATACATATAGCCTATCTATTTACTACTACTAGGTCCAATTAAATGAGAGATGTGCATGGTAATTTGATGTATGACTACTTCGGAAACATGAACCCAGGTGATGAATTTATTCTGCAATGGTTCTGAAAATAAAATAAGTAGGAAAAAGATTCCCGTTTTAGATACTAAAACATACTAACGGCTGCATTTCTGTTAATATGTTCTCCAGTTGACATTTTTTATGAATAAGCTTTATCAAAGCCCTCATTTGCACAAAACAATTGCCAGGTTGCAAGAGATGTGTGTACGCATGGAGGTCTAAAGTTTGTGGGAAGATGAGCACATTCTCATGTCAAGGTATACTTTTATAAATGCCAACTTTTTGGGAGTATGTTTTGTATGTACACATGGTTTATAAATAAGGCCCCAGGTGCTTTCCTTGTGCAAGCAAGGGGTAACGACCATTCAATGTATTGAATTCAAAATTGCAATATGGTGAATTCAATTCACCGTATTGCAATAAAGAGTTACATAATGTCTGTTCGGTGATGATGGTTGCAGAAAAGACTTTCCTAAAATGTGAAGACCAATAAATGAGAAGAAGTTTAAGAGAAGAGTTTAAACGGTGTCTGTCAACGTATGACAACAAGTGAAGGCTCTATAAGAGGAGATTCAGAAGAGGTCCAAGCGCTGCAGCTCGAACAACTACAAAGTAACAACCGTCAGCAGTTTTGGAATGAAATCAATAAGATGGGTCCGGAAAAAAAGATTGATGAAAATCCCTATGGAAATCATACTGGAAAATGGTGAACTTGAACATAGGATGAATTGTGTATTATAGAACTGGGAGAATGACTTTGCAAACCTTTTTTCAGGCAGCAATATCCCATCCGTGTTTGATAATGACTTCTTAAATTATACTTGTAACTTCAAAAATGGGTTGCACAAATGGGAATTAATAAGGCTGGATTCACCTCAAATCAATTCCTGGATGCAAAATTGTCTATGGAGGAAGTTAGGAAGGCTGTTGGGGAAAGCTAAAAAGCAACAGGGGAAAAAGGCAACATGAATAGCGGAGCTTCCAGATTTGGACATAAAATGTGTCTATTCCCAAATGTGTTTTGAAAATGTTATCATCCCATCAACTTAGTACACATTTCTCATCAAACCAATCCCAAAGTCATCAACAAATGATCCACGGGTCCCACTAAATTACAGAGGCATCAGCCTTATAAGCACAGCCTACAAGTTATATTCTGGGATCTTAAACAGTCTGACTTTGGAAACGTCAGGTTTGCTTGTAAATCACATTTACACCGTATCCACTGTGATTAGAGCCAGACTACAAGAATGCAAACCTACATATGCATGTTTTGTTGATTTCAAAAAGGCCTTTGATTGGGTAAATATAGATCTATTTGCTTTCAAACTTATATTAGCTGGGATGTATGATACAATTAAAGCCCTATATAGGGGGCGGTAGGTAGCCTGGTGGTTAGGAGTGTTGGGCCAGTAACCGAAAGGTTGTTGGACCAAATCCCCGAGCTGACAAGGTAAAAATATGTTGCTCTGAGCAAGGCAGCTAACCCACAAGGCGCCGAAGACGTGGATGTCGATTAAGGCAGCCCTTTAAGCCCTTTGGGTTAAATGCAGAAGATGCATTCAGTTGTACAACTGACTAGGTATCCTCTTTCCCTAGTGCTCCAATTGCCTGTGTACAGGTAAATGAGCTGAAGACCAGATTGTTTCCCACTCCATTTGGGTTTAGAGGGAAACAAGAAAATCAAAGGTCCTTGTGTGCAGATTTGAGAACCAGGATACTGCCTTAGGCAATTAAAGTAGGTAGATTAAATGCCATAGATGAAGAAGAGTGGCTATGCACTGTATTTGATTTAGGAGAGGTCAAGAAAAAGCAGCACTTTATTTCACTGTACTTTATATGATTACATAAGAGTAACCTAGTTTAATAAAATTATATGATAATTGTATTTTGCTACAGTGAAATATAGTGTCTTATAAGCCAATCTGTGTTGGGCTTCTTTGAAGCATAATAATAACATTTGTTTAAAAGGAAATCATGCTCTAAACTGCATTTTTGCATTGGGGGGTCTTGAAAACCTCCCTTTGTGCAGTTATGAATGGTGCATCTGTGTGAGATCCTCAAGTAAACAAGCAATGTTCCTCTCATTGATACCATTAGTGTTCTCATTTTTCAAGTCAGTTGAAAATAAACTGTGCACTGCAGCCTAATGTGCTGTTCTTAATTATTATAATATTTTTTTTACAAAATAAGTGCTGTTCTTTTCTTTTTAAATCAAATGCATGTCCCATATAATTCACAGGGCATACACCTTTTCAGTAGTCAGCATTAAGTGGTTACTTTATTATTTTTCGATTTAAAGGGTATAATTAGAGGCCAAAATCAAGGTAGTGATGCATTACAGACATGATGAAAGAAACAGATGTTATTAAGTAATCAAAATGATTACAAAATTTTTTTTTCAGCACTTGGCAGCCCCGTTCTGTGAGTTTGTGTGGCCTACCACTTCACGGCTGAGCCGTTGTTGCCCCTAGATGTTTTCACTTCACAATAACAGCACTTACAGTTGACCGGGACAGCTCTAGCAGGGCAGAAATTTTACTAACTGACTTGTTGGAAAGGTGTCATCCTATGACGGTGACACGTTGAAAGTCACAGAGGTCTTCAGTAAGGCCATTCTACTGCCAATGTTTGTCTATGGAGATTGCATGGCTGTGTGCTCGATCTTATACATCTGTCAGCAATGAGTGTGGCTTAAATAGCCAAATCCACTAATTTGAAGGAGTGTCCACATACGTTTGTATATGTAGTGCAACTGACAAAAATACAAATTCTTTCAAAAACATCCATTATAAAATCTCCCTCCCCAGTCACCCTAATTGACATCAAATATCAAATCAACAGAAGAACATAAGGTCACCTTACCGCCAAGATCTTGATGTGCTACAGTAGAATAGTATACAACTGGCTTATACAGGGTTTTCACTGTAACAAGACAGACCGTGCAAAGCAAGCTTTCCTGTAAAGTCATTCTGTCTTTACCATACCAGGTCTGCGCACGGCGGAAGTTGACTCAACTCATCGCCCAAACCAAACCCCATAAAAGTAGCTCTTGAGGTGTTGCAGGCAGGTTGTCAGCTTCCGGTTCAGTCTGAGACGGAGTCACGAAGCTAAAAACCACATAACCTACCACGGCCTGGCTGCAATCTTCACATTACACCTCAGACACCAACAGTGAGACAAACTGACGTGACTATAGTAACAGGAGTACAGGACAGAGCTACTCTTTGGAGATACTTGAGTAACTATAGTTGGAGATACTTGAGTTACTATAGTAACAGTCATTCTTCTAAACTTTCAAGAGCATCAGCATTGACATCCAGTCTCATCAAAAAATGAATGAAGCATTAAGTGAGCTAGAGTGAAACTTAGTGTCAATAATTTGCTGTCCATGTAGTTTATTGTCGTACTTCCTGTCTAGGTGGCCCGTTGGGCCTCGCTTGACTGCTCTCACACGTCTGGTAGTTGCAGCTGAGTTTAAACAATGGTTTTGAAGTCTGAAGTCAGAGTGGCTGGTGCCAATGTTGAAAGGAAATGAGAGAGAGAGAGTAAAGAAGTTGGAAGGGGTGTGAGAAAGGTCAAAAGCTCAAGTAGCCACAAATGCAATATCTTAACCCATGTGGACCTCCACATGGGGGAAAAAAACAACTGAAACTGAAGCGAGTATAAGATAAATAAATGTATGATCAGGTACGAAGATAACTCACCGTGGGCGACTGGTGCAGCTGTGGGTCGGGCTTCAACAGGTGTGAGCATTAATGACCCTGAACCCAAGTCCTCTACCTCATATTGTGGGGTGGGATAGAAATGGAACAGCTGCTTTGGTTTAGTGGATCTTGCTCTCGCTGTCTGCAGCTGGCCTGAAAGGAACTCTCAGACAAACCCCCCAAAAATAGATATCCTCCGGAGACACTTTTTCTGACTAGACGGCGTAATGCTGCGTCAGCACTGAAGGTGCTACTTGTGACAAGAAATTTTGCTAACAAAGTAAATAATCGTAAAAAGTAACTTGTCGCTCAGTTAAGGGGGGACTCTGCTCTCGCTGAGCTGTTTGACGTTGTACCTCTTCCTGTGTCACTATCTGACTTCCTGTATCAAGGCAAGGAGATTTCAGTTAGGCATATGATGCTTTGCGTTGCATGAACTCTATTTTTGAATTACTCCTTGTGCACATACAGTGGGGAGAACAAGTATTTGATACACTGCCGATTTTGCAGGTTTTCCTACTTACAAAGCATGTAGAGGTCTGTAATTTTTATCATAGGTACACTTCAACTGTGAGAGACGGAATCTAAAACAAAAATCCATAAATTCACATTGTATGATTTTTAAGTAATTCATTTGCATGACATAAGTATTTGATCACCTACCAACCAGTAAGAATTCCGGCTCTCACAGACCTGTTAGTTTTTCTTTAAGAAGCCCTCCTGTTCTCCACTCATTACCTGTATTAACTGCACCTGTTTGAACTCGTTACCTGTATAAAAGACACCTGTCCACACACTCAATCAAACAGACTCCAACCTCTCCACAATGGCCAAGACCAGAGAGCTGTGTAAGGACATCAGGGATAAAATTGTAGACCTGCACAAGGCTGGGATGGTCTACAGGACAATAGGCAAGCAGCTTGGTGAGAAGGCAACAACTGTTGGTGCAATTATTAGAAAATGGAAGAAGTTCAAGATGACGGTCAATCACCCTCGGTCTGGGGCTCCATGCAAGATCTCACCTCGTGGGGCATCAATGATCATGAGGAAGGTGAGGGATCAGCCCAGAACTACACGGCAGGACCTGGTCAATGACCTGAAGAGAGCTGGGACCACAGTCTCAAAGAAAACCATTAGTAACACACTACGCCGTCATGGATTAAAATCCTGCAGCGCACGCAAGGTCCCCCTGCTCAAGCCAGCGCATGTCCAGGCCCGTCTGACGTTTGCCAATGACCATCTGGATGATCCAGAGGAGGAATGGGAGAAGGTCATGTGGTCTGATGAGACAAAAATAGAGCTTTTTGGTCTAAACTCCACTCGCCGTGTTTGGAGGAAGAAGAAGGATGGTACAACCCCTGTCTCTTATACACATCTAGATGTGTATAAGAGACAGGCTCGTGGCTGGGTCTTCCAGCATGACAACGACCCGAAACACACAGCCTGGGCAACTAAGGAGTGGCTCCGTAAGAAGCATCTCAAGGTCCTGGAGTGGCCTAGCCAGTCTCCAGACCTGAACCCAATAGAAAATCTTTGGAGGGAGCTGAAAGTCCGTATTGCCCAGCGACAGCCCCGAAACCTGAAGGATCTAGAGAAGGTCTGTATGGAGGTTGTGAAAGGGAGACACACACTATGTAAACAGTACATCAATGTAGAATTACGTAGGTACTTGCACTCAAACCATGAAAAGGCAAAACCAAGGAGGCCAAGATGTAAAAATATAATGAATAGCATCAGTTATTGAATCCTTTGGCCATGTCTCCAGATATAAAGTGAATTTTGAAAAGTCAGTGGCTGGGCAGTTTGGAGACCTGACAACTATCGCACATTTTCTGGGTATATTTGTCTCACCTAACCTTAAATATCTTTTCAAACTCAACATCGTTGCAGTGCTCAAGAAAGTCAGAATTGATCTCAAAAGGTGTTTTCCCATCTCATGGATTGTCAGGGTGAGCCTTATTACGATGAATATCCTCCCTAGTTTGTTCTACCCAATGCAAATGATGCCACTGTGGCTCACTAGAAAAATTGTCAAGTGTTGAGAAGGACCTCTCTAAATGCATTTTTTTATGGTAAAAGAGCTTGACTTAAAATGAGGACTCTTACAACCACCCAAAGAGACAGGAGGGCTAGCTCTGCCCAATAGATGGTACTACAATTGGGCATGCCTTGCCTGCATCATTTCGGAATGCATACAAAGCTATATCAGGGGCGGGACAGAGTCTCCAGAAGCATGGGGCTGTGCACCTATGGCTTTGTTAAACGTACTAGTAATTTGCCCCTCTATTACCAGATTCAGGTCACTAATCTCAAATAAATAAATTCAGTCTTTCATTGTAAGATAAAAGTGGATCTAGGGCTGTTTCTATGAAGCTTACCAGTGAGAAACAAGGTTTTGAACCTTTCTAGATTGTTACTCTTATTAGCAAGAAAATGCATCCTATTTAATTGGATTAAGAACAAGCCACCAGCGATTACACAGTGGTATCAGGAGATTAAGGTTTTGCCTATGGAAAGACAGTGCGAGGATGAAAGGAAATTAAAATATTGACACAAAAGTGTGGCAGCCGATGCTGGACCATTTGCCTAGACATTTAGTTGACCTGTTAATAGGGGAAGAGATGCAGACGCTTGGCTCTGGAATGGGCAACCTTAACTCAGAGTAAGGGGATACAGTACTGTTTATGCCAATATGTAAGCTTATTGCATGGTAGAATGTGGTGTGTATCTGAGCAGAAAGTTGGGCAAATACTGTATGTGTACACTTTTTTTCTTCCTTTTTAGTGTTTTGTAATTATTGTACTTTTTCTTTCTTTTTTTTCAGT
Organism: Salvelinus sp. IW2-2015; assembly: GCF_002910315.2. NCBI lineage: Eukaryota > Metazoa > Chordata > Actinopteri > Salmoniformes > Salmonidae > Salvelinus > Salvelinus sp. IW2-2015. The sequence goes on from NC_036858.1 coordinate 13,465,603, forward strand.
GTTTGTTGTTGGGAAAAAGAAAAAACTGCAATAGATTTACCACTTGAACAACTTAGTTTATGTGTGATGGATATCAAAACAATCTACAGTACATGACCAAAAGTAAGTAGACACCTGCTCGTCAAACATCTCATTCCAAAATCATATAGACACCTGGAGTTGGTCCCCCTGTTGCTGCTATAACAGCCTTCTGGAAACCACCTATTTACGTAATTTATTTTTAATACATTTATAAAAAAAAAAATTGCAAACAATTCTAAAAAAACTGTTTTTGCTTTCTCATTATGGGGTATTGTATGTAGATTTATCGCCCTCCAGGTTCCCTTGGAGAGTTCATCAATGAGCTTGACGCCCTGATAAGTTCCTTTCCTGAGGATGGCTCACCTCTCACAGTTCTGGGTGACTTTAACCTCCCCACGTCTACCTTTGACTCATTCCTCTCTGCCTCCTTCTTTCCACTCCTCTCCTCTTTTGACCCACCCTCTCACCTTCCCCCCTACTCACAAGGCAGGCAATACGCTTGACCTCATCTTTACTAGATGCTGTTCTTCCACTAATCTCATTGCAACTCCCTCCAAGTCTCCGATCACTACCTTGTATCCTTTTCCCTCTCGCTCTCATCCAACACTTCCCACACTGCCCCTACTCGGATGGTATCGCGCCGTCCCAACCTTCGCTCTCTCTCCCCGCTACTCTCTCCTTCCATCCTATCATCTCTTCCCTCTGCTCAAACCTTCTCCAACCTATCTCCTGATTCTGCCTCCTCAACCCTCCTCTCCTCCCTTCTGCATCCTTTGACTCTCTATGTCCCTATCCTCCAGGCCGGCTCGGTCCTCCCTCCTGCTCGTGGCTCGACGACTCATTGCGAGCTCACAGAACAGGGCTCCGGGCAGCCGAGCGAAATGGAGGAAAACTCGCCTCCCTGCGGACCTGGCATCCTTTCACTCCCTCCTCTCTACATTCTCCTCTTCTGTCTCTGCTGCTAAAGCCAATTTCTACCACTCTAAATTCCAAGCATCTGCCTCTAACCCTAGGAAGCTCTTGCCACCTTCTCCTCCCTCCTGAATCCTCCTCCCCCTCCTCCCCCCTCCTCCCTCTCTGCTGATGACTTTGTCAACCATTTTGAAAAGAAGGTCGACGACATCCGATCCTCGTTTGCTAAGTCAAACGACACCGCTGGTTCTGCTCACACTGCCCTACCCTGTGCTTTGACCTCTTTCTCCCCTCTCTCTCCAGATGAAATCTCGCGTCTTGTGACGGCCGGCCGCCCAACAACCTGCCCGCTTGACCCTATCCCCTCCTCTCTTCTCCAGACCATTTCCGGAGACCTTCTCCCTTACCTCACCTCGCTCATCAACTCATCCTTGACCGCTGGCTACGTCCCTTCCGTCTTCAAGAGAGCGAGAGTTGCACCCCTTCTGAAAAAACCTACACCGATCCCTCCGATGTCAACAACTACAGACCAGTATCCCTTCTTCTTTCTCTCCAAAACTCTTGAACGTGCCGTCCTTGGCCAGCTCTCCTGCTATCTCTCTCAGAATGACCTTCTTGATCCAAATCAGTCAGGTGTCAAGACTAGTCATTCAACTGAGACTGCTCTTCTCTGTGTCACGGAGGCGCTCCGCACTGCTAAAGCTAACCTCTCTCCTCTGCTCTCATCCTTCTAGACCTATCGGCTGCCTTTGATACTGTGAACCATCAGATCCTCCTCTCCACCCTCTCCGAGCTGGGCATCTCCGGCGCGGCCCACGCTTGGATTGCGTCCTACCTGACAGTCGCTCCTACCAGGTGCGTGGCGAGAATCTGTCTCCGCACCACGTGCTCTCACCACTGGTGTCCCCAGGGCTCTGTTCTAGGCCCTCTCCTATTCTCGCTAATCACCAAGTCACTTGGCTCTGTCATATCCTCACATGGTCTCTCCTATCATTGCTATGCAGACGACACACAATTAATCTTCTCCTTTCCCCCTCTGATAACCAGGTGGTGAATCGCATCTCTGCATGTCTGGCAGACATATCAGTGTGGATGACGGATCACCACCTCAAGCTGAACCTCGGCAAGACGGAGCTGCTCTTCCTCCCGGGGAAGGACTGCCCGTTCCATGATCTCGCCATCACGGTTGACAACTCCATTGTGTCCTCCTCCCAGAGTGCTAAGAACCTTGGCGTGATCCTGGACAACACCCTGTCGTTCTCAACTAACATCAAGGCGGTGACCCGTTCCTGTAGGTTCATGCTCTACAACATTCGCAGAGTACGACCCTGCCTCACGCAGGAAGCGGCGCAGGTCCTAATCCAGGCACTTGTCATCTCCCGTCTGGGAGACTGCAACTCGCTGTTGGCGGGCTCCCTGCCTGTGCCATTAAACCCCTACAACTCATCCAGAACGCCGCAGCCCGTCTGGTGTTCAACTTTCCCAAGTTCTCTCACGTCACCCCGCTCCTCCGCTCTCTCCACTGGCTTCCAGTTGAAGCTCGCATCCGCTACAAGACCATGGTGCTTGCCTACGGAGCTGTGAGGGGAACGGCACCCCGTACCTTCAGGCTCTGATCAGGCCCTACACCAAACAAGGGCACTGCGTTCATCCACCTCTGGCCTGCTCGCCTCCCTACCTCTGAGGAAGTACAGTTCCCGCTCAGCCCAGTCAAAACTGTTCGCTGCTCTGGCCCCCAATGGTGGAACAACTCCCTCACGACGCCAGGTCAGCGGAGTCAATCACCACCTTCCGGAGACACCTGAAACCCCACCTCTTTAAGAATACCTAGGATAGGATAAAGTAATCCTTCTAACCCCCCCCCCCTTAAAAGAGTTAGATGCACTATTGTAAAGTGGTTGTTCCACTGGATATCATAAGGTGAATGCACCAATTTGTAAGTCGCTCTGGATAAGAGCGTCTGCTAAATGACTTAAATGTAAAATGTAAATGTAGATTGATGAGGGGGAAAAGACAATTTAATAAATTTAGAATAATGCTGTAATGTAACAAAATGTGAATAAAGTCAACAAATCTGAAAAATGTGAACACACACACAACACACACACACACACACACACACACACACACACACACAGAGAGAGAGTACCAGTCAAAAGTTTGGACACCTACTCATTCAACGGTTTTTCTTTATTTTCACTATTTTCTACATTGTAGAATAATAGTGAAGACACATATGGAATCATGTAGTAACCAAAAAAAAGTGTTAAACAAATTTATTTTACATTTATTTAATATTTGAGATTCTTCAAAGTAGCCATCCTATACAGAAAAATAGTTGATTTTTTAAAAACTAGGCAAGTCTGTTAAGAACAAATTCTTATTTACAATGATGGCCTATGAACAGTGGGTTAACTGCCTTGTTCAGGGGTAGAACAACAGATTTTTACCTTGTCAGCTCGGGGATTCGATCTAGCAACCTTTCGGTTACTGACCCAACGCTCTAACCACTAGGCTACCTGCCGCCCCAGGTAGCCTAGTGGAGGTGATGGTGCTTTGCTGGTGACACTGTCTGTGATTTATTTCGAATTTGGTTAAAGACCAAGTCGATATTATGGCAAGAACAGCTCAGTAGGTGAACGGATGATCTCCGCATGTGTGGTTCCCACCATGAAGCATGGAGGTGATGGTGTGATGGTGCTTCGCTGGTGGCACTGTGATTTATTTAGAATTCAAGGCACATTTAACCAGCATGGCTACCACAACATTCTGCAGCAATACACCATATGATCTGGTTTGCGCTTAGTGGGACTATAATTTGTTTCCCAACAGGACAATGACCCAACACACCTTCAGGCTATGTTTGAGCTATTTGACCAAGAAGCAGGGTGATGTGCCGCATCAGATGACCTGGCCTCTACAATCACCGACCTCAACCCAATTGATATGGTTTGGGATGAGTTGGACCGCTGAGTGAAGGAAAAGCAGCCAACAAGTGCTCATCATATGTGGGAACTCCATCAAGACTGTTGGAAAAGCATTCCAGGTGAAGCTGGTTAAGAGAATGCCAAGAGTGTGCAAAGCTGTCAAGGCAAAGGGTGGCTACTTTGAAGAATCTCATATAAAATATATTTTGATTTGTTTAACACGTATTTCATAGTTTTTATTCTACAATGTAGAAAGTAGTAAAAGTAAAGAAAAAACCCTTGAATGAGTAGATGTGTCCAAACTTTTGACTGGTACTTTGTATGTGTGTACATACACATGTACAGACATACATATAGACACACACACCCGTTCAAAAGTTTGGTGTCACTTAGAAATGTCCTTCTTTTTGAAAGAAAAGCAAATTATTTTGTCCATTAAAATTACATCAAATTGATCAGAAATAGTGTAGACATTGTTAATGTTGTAAATTACTATTTTAGCTGGAAACAGCAGATTTTTTTATGGAATATCTACATAGGCGTACAGAGGCCCATTGTCAGCAACCATCACTTCTGTGTTCCAATGGCATGTTGTGTTAGCTAATCCAAGTGTATAATTTTAAAAGGCTAATTGATCATTAGAAAACCATTTTGCAATTATGTTAGCACAGCTGAAAACTGTTGTTCTTATTAAAGAAGCAATAACCTCCAAACAAGCTTCAATGCCATACAACACTCCTTCCGTGGCCTCAAACTGTTTTTAAATGCTAGTAAAACTAAGTGCATGCTCAACAACCGATTGCTGCCCGCACCCTCCCGCCTGACTAGTATCACTACTCTGAACAGTTCTGACTTAGAATATGTGGACAACTACAAATACCTAGGTGTCTGGATAGACTGTAAACTCTCCTTCCAGACTCACATTAAGCATCTCTAAATAGCACACCCAACTACCTCATCCCCATATTGTTACTTATTCTCTTGGACCCCGGTATCTCTACTTGCACATCATCATCTATCACTCCAGTGTTAATGCAAAACGGTAATTATTACGCCTCTATGGCCTATTTATTGCCTTACCTCCCTACTCTTCTACATTTGCACACACTGTACAGATTTCTCTATTGGGTTATTGACTGTACGTTTGTTTGTGTAACTCTTATGTTGTTTTTGTCGCACTGCTTTGCTTTATCTTAGCCAGGTCGCAGTTGTAAATGAGAACTTGTTCTCAACTGGCCTACCTGGTAAAGTAAAGGTGAAAAAAAAATGGCCTTCTTTAGACTAGTTGAGCATCAGCATTTGTGGGTTCGATTACAGGCTCAAAATGGACAGAAACAAAGACCTTTCTTCTGAAACTCGTAAGTCTATTCTTGTTCTGAGAAATGAAGGCTATTCCATGCGAGAAACTGAAGATCTCGTAAGACACTGTATACTACTCCCTTCATAGAACAGCGCAAACTGGCTTTAACCAAAATGGAAAGAGTGGGAGGCCCCAGTGCACAACTGAACAAGAGGACAAGAACATTAGAGTGTCTACTTTGAGAAACAAACGCCTCACAAGTCCTCAACTGGCAGCTTCATTAAATAGTACCCGCAAAACACAAGTCTCAACGTCAACAGTGAAGAGGCGACTCTGGGATGCTGGCCTTCTAGGCAGAGTTCCTCTGTCCAGTGTCTGTGTTATTTTGCCCATCTTAATCTTTTATTTTTATTGGCCAGTCTGAGATATGGCTTTTTCTTTGCAACTCTGCTGAGAAACTTGGATTAGCTAACACAACGTGCCATTGGAACACAGGAATGATGGTTGCTGATAAAAGGCCTCTGTACGCCTATGTAGATTTTCCATAAAAAAATAAGCCGTTTCCAGCTACAATAGTAATTTACAACATTAATGTCTACACTGTATTTATGCTCAATTTTATGTTCTTTTAATGGACAAAAAGTGTGCTTTTCTTTCAAAAACAAGGGCATTTCTAATTGATCCCAAACTTTTGAATGGTAGTGTATGTAATATATTTATATATACAGTATATCACAAAAGTGAGTACACCCCTCACATTTAAAAAAATATATATTTGAGTATATCTTTTCATGTGACAACACTGAAGAGATGACACTTTGCTACAATGTAAAGTAGTGAGTGTACAGCTTGTATAACAGTGTACATTTGCTGTCCCCTCAAAATAACTAAACACACAGCCATTAATGTCTAGACCGCTGGCAACAAAAGTGAGTACACCCCTAAGTGAAAATGTCCAAATTGGGCCCAATTAGCCATTTTCCCTCCCCGGTGTCATGTGACTCATTAGTGTTACAAGGTCTCAGGTGTGAATGGGGAGCAGGTGTGTTAAATTTGGTGTCATCGCTCTCACACTCCCTCATACTGACTGGTCACTGGAAGTTCAACATGGCACCTCATGGCAAAGAACTCTCTGAGGATCTGAAAAAAAGAATTGTTGCTCTACATAAAGATGGCCTGGGCTATAAGGTTGCCAAGACCCTGAAACTGAGCTGCAGCACGGTGGCCAAGACCATACAGCGGTTTAACTGGACAGGTTCCACTCAGAACAGGCCTCGCCATGGTCGYCCAAAGAAGTTGAGTGCACGTGCTCAGCGTCATATCCAGAGGTTGTCTTTGGGAAATAGACGTATGAGTGCTGCCAGCATTGCTGCAGAGGTTGAAGGGGTGGGGGGGTCAGCCTGTCAGTGCTCAGACCATACGCCGTACACTGCATCAAATTGGTCTGCATGGCTGTCGTCCCAGAAGGAAGCCTCTTCTGAAGATGATGCACAAGAAAGCCCGCAAACAGTTTGCTGAAGACAAGCAGACTAAGGACATGGATTACTGTAACCATGTCCTGTGGTCTGATGAGACCAAGATAAACTTATTTGGTTCAGATGGTGTCAAGCGTGTGTGGRGGCAACCAGGTGAGGAGTACAAAGACAAGTGTGTCTTGCCTACAGTCAAGCATGGTGGTGGGAGTGTCATGGTCTGGGGCTGCATGAGTGCTGCCGGCACTGGGGAGCTACAGTTCATTGAGGGAACCATGAATGCCAACATGTACTGTGACATACTGAAGCAGAGCATGATCCCCTCCCTTCGGAGACTGGGCCGCAGGGCAGTATTCCAACATGATAACGACCCCAAACACACCTCCAAGACGACCACTGCCTTGCTAAAGAAGCTGAGGGTAAAAGGTGATGGACTGGCCAAGCATGTCTCCAGACCTAAACCCTATTGAGCATCTGTGGGGCATCCTCAAACGGAAAGTGGAGGAGTGCAAGGTCTCTAACATCCACCAGCTCCGTGATGTCGTCATGGAGGAGTGGAAGAGGACTCCAGTGGCAACCTGTGAAGCTCTGGTGAACTCCATGCCCAAGAGGGTTAAGGCAGTGCTGGAAAATGATGGTGGCCACACAATTTGGACATTTTCACTTAGGGGTGTACTCACTTTTGTTGCCAGCGGTCTAGACATTAATGGCTGTGTGAGTTATTTTGAGGGGACAGCAAATTCACACTGTTATACAAGCTGTACACTCACTACTTTACATTGTAGCAAAGTGTCATTTCTTCAGTGTTGTCACATGAAAAGATATACTCAAATATGTAAAAAAAAATGTGAGGGGTGTACTCACTTTTGTGATATACTGTATATATATATATATATAAAAATCACACACTATTTAATTCATGCTCGAATTAATAACAAAATGTACTAGTGCAATGTGCTAAAAAATGCTAGTGGGTTTAGCACTTTGCACTATTATCTTTTGTTGTTCTTTATGGTGGCACCGGCCACAATCCATTGAAGCCTGAGTGCAGACCCTCACACTGGCTTTCAACATTATATCAATCACATAATTGTCAGGTCTTGTTAAGTGCACCCATACTGGGCAGGGGGCTCTTTGAGGGCTAAGAAACAGTAGGAGGTCCATTTAGGAGAAATTACAGCTGCAGGTATGAGTGCAGAAGGTGAGGCACCACTTTGATTATACAGACCCATTCATTTTGTCCCTTAAAAGTGGCACTCCAGTCTCCTTTTCACCTCATTTAACACCTGATTTACTTAATAAAAAGGCACATCTCAGTTGTCCATGTATGTCATGACATAGCGGGGTGGCCTTTCCTCTTTTGTTCTCCATTGCTCCTCAAGCAATCAGTCCTTGATTGCCCTTCTCCTTGGAGTTTGCAGTTGTGTCTAAAAGACACTATCTTGCTAAAAACATTTGTTTACCCTTTCGGGTGTGTACTTCACTGTGTTTATACTTGGGGTTTCGCTTTTCAACAGTAAAAGTTAAATCACTTGAGTCCACTCCAACTCCTTTAACAGGAACATGAAAGGAGGGAAACAGAGGGAGAGGTGGGTTTGTTGACCGATAGTGGAATAGAAAAGGAAATACAGACAAGATGTTCATACATCTAAAGAAATATCAATTTATTTGAATACAAACTTAGCTACATGGCATGAAAAAATATATCTACCAAAGTGCATTCAATTGAAATGTACTAACACGATTAAGTGGTTTAAAAAGAGCAATAAAATGACAAAAAAAGGACATTCTTCAAATTCCCTTTACATAAAGTATTGATCTAGATACATTTGGCCACAAAAACAAAACAATGAGACATTTCAAAGCAGTTAAACAATTATTTTGATAGCAAAGCCACAAACGGTTCTATTATTTTATAAAGAGCAAATCTAGGGCAAAAACAAGGCTGTGCTATGACCACTAAACTTTAAAGAACTGGAGTGATTGTGTTGTATAGGGCAGTCCTTGAAAATCGTTGAAAACCACTGTCTTATGCTATTCCATGGCAAGGAGCTGATCAAAGTTAATGCACTTCCAGCAGATTGAAAATAACAGAATTGAATACAAAAAGGACAGCCTGGTTTTTGCTCTGAATTTGATCATGAACATTTCGGCAAACCTATAATTACTTCCATTTGTGTCTAACAGTAAATACCCTTTTTAATGTGATTGGTTGTATTTATGGTTTCTTCTACATTTTGGTTCCCCCTGAGAACATTTAAAACAAATTTACACACAAGGCTCTCACAGACATTGCTATAGTTCTTCTCTACAAAATACTCATCAGATCAGGCCTTTTGACCTCATAAAAGTAAAAAGGCACAATAGCAGTTTGCAAGCCAGCTAGAATACAAACGGTTTCAAATTAATACAGACCAATTTTTCCAATAATAAAAATACTATTCTTATTAAATCATAATTTCTAACAGTTGGGTGGGGGGGGGGAGTATCATAAAATAGCTTTGTGCTTATAAAGTACTCCAGGAGAGGAGAGGCTCCATATGGTCTTTCATATTCCTTTTCTATTCCTCAACTAATAGAATGTAAACAACATATATTCTGCCAATTTTTTTTTTTTTTTAAGTTTAAAAAAAGATTGTTACAGACTATAATCACTGGTTCATCACAAGCATTCACATTTTAACCAAACAAATCAACAGAACTTTCAGTACCGGTAACTCATGATTGCTTTTTAGATTTGTAGTCTTGTTACTTCATACACTTTCAGATAGATTTAATAAAAAGAATATGAAGGAAAAAAATGTACGCACAAGACAGTGAAACCATGATTATGACATAGTAGTAAAACTAGTGCAACATTTACTGGGAATTATGATGTAGGGAATGTAAAAGCATGGTAAGTCGTACACATTTACAAAAATGGTGCTGGTCCCTTATCTAGTGGGAGATCCCCATTCAAAAACACAGACAAAAGAACACAATGTTTGAAAAAAGACAGGCAGGACAACTTCCCTTCACTCACCAGCGTTAAAGAATGCTCCTTCACATGCACGCACGCACACAAACACACACACACACACACACACACTTAAAGTTCAGAAAGTCCCTCTCCATGCTCATTCAACTCCATGGAGTAATAGTCCAGTGGTCGCCTAAGGACAAAAAGCATACACACAGCTTTTGACAACTGCTACAACGGCACAATTATTAAGTGAACGAACTAAAGTATATTGTTTTCTCAGAAGGGTTGAGACAAGATAATGATAGCTAATCATGTTTCTATTCACATTGGCGTAAAAGGGACATCTGTGTAACTATTATGTACAGCTGCATACAGTGAAATGATGCCTCTTCACTTAACCACTGAGGCAGGATGTGTGCGTACATAAGCACGTCTGAGTATGTTTGCACATTCGAGACTGTGCGTGTGTGGCTTGAATGTGTGTTTGTGTGTGGTCTCACCTCTTTTTGTAGAGGTAGGTAAAGAGGGCTGCCCCCAGTCCCAGTAGCAGTAGAACTCCAATCACCAGGCCAATATGAAGGCCCAGGGCAGACTCTGAAAAGAACACAACCATCAGTCAGCTAAGCCTAAAAAGCCATTTAAATGGCTATTCTCGAAGCTTACAGAGAAGGCTTAGTCTGTGCCTAGAAAACCAGCCCATAGGAAATAAACCTGTGCACTGAACTATGCTCCCAAAATGAGCATGTTCGACTCACATTGTCAGCCATGCTTATCTTAAATAAATAAAAAACATCAGGAGCTCTGTGCATGCTAGGGTCCATGGACTCATATCTGAAGTCTCCAAAATCTGGTATGACCATTGGCTATGTCTAAATCTGTACAAAGATCGCCACCTTCTGGACAATAATGGTCAAATTTGAGTTAAGAATCTGTCCTTCACCTTTGCACATATTTCCACAGTTAATAACCGAAACACTCAATCTTGACACAGCAACTACAGATAATCTATCCCACTGGACTAAGTAAAGGATACAGATGATGTGTAAAAATACAGTATAATGCAGGAGGACTAAACTAAATGCTTCCAGCGCTATCCTGTGGGTTGGTTTGTTTTCATTCCATCCAATATCCTTGTCTTTGATTGGCTCTTCACCAATATCCTTAGTCTTCATTTATTGTTAGTTCATTTGTACTTAGGCCTTCTACAACTCAACACTAGTGGTCAGTGTGTGGTGTGTTCTCCGGGGGTGCTAACCTTAGTCGATGACTGTAGCGAAACATTTTGCACCGTAGCAAAAAGCTTTACTACAAATGGAAACAATTTTGCTACGCTAAAGTATCTATTGGACAAATTCAGGAAGGTCCTTCCTTGTTTCGGTCCGTTTAGTTCTGTTTGCTTACTAGTGAATATACCCATGTTAAGGCAATGAGATATTTCCTCCAATCAATGTTTGCTCACACATATCAAGAGAGCTACATCCAGGTATTCAATAAAGCTTTATAAGTGTGGTGTGTTCAGGCTGTTTGCGTGTGCCGGGTTAAGAACAGGGTTGTGTTCAATAGGGAAAACTGTAGCAAAACATTTCAGAACGCTGTGCAGACAAAAATGAAAACTTAGGTACATTAACCTGAAAAGAAAAAAAAAGGCCCTGGGCAGACTGTGGGTGCAAACAGAGGCTGGTAGAGCAGTCACATAGGGAGGTTAAGGGCAGTAGTAAAACGAAAGATGGAGGAATATTACATCTCCAATCTTTTCAGCGGCTAGTACAGTGCCTATAGAGTTGCGTTCCAAAGTGGGATTGAAATAGATTTTATTGTAATTTTGTCATTGATCTAAAATACTCCATAATGTCAAAGTGAAAAGAAAATTCTACAAATGTTTACAAATTAACACAAATGTAATCATTTATAATTGTATAAAGACAATTATTTGGTTGCAATTTTGTAATATTTTATATCAAGGGTGGTCAAACATCCTCCAGGAGAGCTACTGGATGTGCAGGCTTTTGTTCAAGCCGCGCTCTAACGCACCTCATCGTAGCCTAAACATCAGCTGCTCAACAGGGCCTTGATAAGCAGACTCGGGTGTGTGTTAGGGCTAGATCTAAAGCCTGTACACCCAATAGCTTCCAGATGGATGGTTGACCATGTGTTTTATACAGTAGCCTAACAGTGCAGTTATTCTACTTTTTGGTGGGTTTGGTGCCTTGATCAAGGGCACAACGTCAGGAGATAGTAGGCAAACATGGGATTAGAGACCAGCGGCCTTCTAATGTCAATACCACATTATTCAGACTTTCTTGTAGGCTACATAGACGCCACTAATTATTGGTCATGGAGATTTGGTTAAAAGTCATGGAAAAGTCATGAAATTCCATCTGCCAAAATGTGTATAAACCCTTAACAGTGAATAATCAAAAAGGTCTCTATAGCAGAATGTAATTTGGGAATTTCTGTGAACATAGTCTAAATGGACCAACTTGAGAAAAGACAGTTCCTGCACCTCTTTCATCCCAAGTCAAGCACTGGTTTGCGTAAGTATTCTAGGGCCCTATAAAACACAGAAGGAATCCAGACAAAAACATACATTAGTAAAGGTCCGTCAGTCAAGTATTCAAAAGACCAGGTAACTTTTTGAAAGCCTCATAAAAAAAGAGAAGTGATTAGTAGATGGGTAACAATAACAAAACAGACATTGAATACATATTTAAGCATGGTCAAGTTAATCATTATTCTGTGGATGATGTATAAAACCACCCAGACACTGGAAAGATGCAGTCGTCCTTCTGAGCTGCTGGAGGGGAAGGAAACTCCTTAGGGAGGTCACCATGTCACCACGAGGCCAGTATGGTCTAGTACGGTGTCCTGGTAGCCCTGTCTCTTATACACATCTAGATGTGTATAAGAGACAGCTAGTACGGTGTCCTGGCAAAATAAATAGTGGGGGTATGCCGTACCGGTAAAACATGAGCCCATCACAATAGTGAAAACAATATGTCAAGAAAACTGTTGGCTATTACACCATGATTTATCATTACCATTTGTCAGAGGCATGAAATATTAGCGAATGGACTGAAAACGTGTGGTAGGCCTATAGCCTACGCTACAAAATGCGATGTGGTTTGATGAGAACACTTCAATTTAGCCAAGGCAGATATGAGTGGCCGACACAGACAGCAGTGGACACATAAATTCGGGCCTAATGACAATCGCCAGATGTCATTATACTTTGGGTGTTTTGTGTAACACATGTCTCTTTCCATTCACCACTGTTTGGAGGTTGGAAATATGTTGCGAGTGGATGAACGTGCGCAGGTAGCCTAGTAAAGGATCCCTTTGAAGTGATTTTGACAATTAGATGAAAACATCATGACTGGTTGGCTCAGTTGGTAGAGCATGGCGCTTGCAACGCCAGGGTTGTGGGTTCATTCCCCACGGGGGGACCAGGATGAATATGTATGAACTTTCCAATTTGTAAGTCGCTCTGGATAAGAGCGTCTGCTAAATGACTTAAATGTGTTTATGCCACAACAAAAGGTAATAAATACATTTTAAAAGTTAAATGATACATCTTTATGACTAGGCTCACAGAGATGCCATTGAATTACGGGGGGACCAGGATGAATATGTATGAACTTTCCAATTTGTAAGTCGCTCTGGATAAGAGCGTCTGCTAAATGACTTAAATGTGTTTATGCCACAACAAAAGGTAATAAATACATTTTAAAAGTTAAATGATACATCTTTATGACTAGGCTCACAGAGATGCCATTGAATTAATAGGGATTCTAAATATAATTATATGATAAGGCCCCACAGCCTGCCGGCCTGCCCATATAGTAGCTGGCAGCCGCCTAATCGAATGCAGCATTTTCTGCACCTCCACCAACACATAACACCTCACATTAGTCTGCCCAAAAACAATGATAACTTCTCCCACCCAGTGGCATGAGGGCTATTTAGGTGAACGCTGATGCCGCCCCATAAGCAGTGCCCACTTTGCCAAAGGCAGGGGCGGAAAATATACTTAACAAAAATATTAAAACGCAACAGGTAAAGGGTTGGTCCCATGTTTTATGTGCTGAAATAAAAGATCCCAGAAATTCTCCATATGCACAAGAAGCTTATTTCTCTCAAATGTTAAGCACAAATTTGTTTACAGCATTTCTCCTTTGCCAAGATAATCCATCCAACTGACAAGTGTGGCATATCAATACGCTGATTAAACAACATTATCATTATACATTATAATGTATACCACCTTGAGCTGGGGACAAAAGGCTACACTAAAATGTGCAGTTTTGTCAACACAATGCCACAGATGTCTCAAGTTTTGAGGGAGTGTACAATTGGCATGCTGACTGCAGGAATGTCCACCAGAGCTGTTGCCAGAGAGATGCAGCACTCCACCAAATGTATTTAACATAAATGATGTAGCCTACGGTAGAAAGAGTTGTACCCTGTGGTTGGTCTGTAACCCATAGACTGGAGACAAAATGTATTACAATAGCATGAGACAGACACTTTTTCCATCATTAACAAGGAGAGAGAGTGTGCAGGAGAAAGTCAACAGAAAAAAGGCAAGAGGGCAGACATTAGCTTTGGAGCGGCTGTGGCATAATCAAAACGGAGGTGGACAGAAAGTTCTGAAAGCAATTCATTTCAACAAATGTCTTAATTTGAATTAAACTTAACTAAAAACAAGAGGGCTTTGTTGGAGCACATTTCTTCCTATTAAAAAAAAAAAAGGAAGTAGGCCTACCTGTTTGACGGACTCAATTATGCTATCCATAGATTTGTCGGTATAGCCAAATCCTTTAATATCGGTCACCATGCACTCTTTAAATACCTCTGTGTCTGGGCTTTGGTTTGGTGTGGATCCAGATAATATAAAGCGTTCTATGACAATGCTTAATTCCATGATGCCTTATGCTATAAACAAGCTTTACAATGCCCACAAAAGACGTGACTGATGCATATGGGGATATATTGATTAGTCTCGATGACATTCTGAAACTGAGCAGTGGCCTTCAAAATTGGAGACAAAAAATTGACTTTGCTATTTTGTCCCTATTAATTGAGCTTTTCACTTTCTGAAAATGTTAAAACCAAGGCAGCTTTTAAGGATGCAGTGCTGTTGTTGGGTTAAGCAACAGCCGAGTAGCCAGCAGTTTTCTGCATCGGTCGAGCCTCTGTCTGTGTGGAAAGGTAACTTTTGAAAGTGCAATGCTTAGATTCATAATGATGTCTAATATTTAATTATTTGCAAACAGCAACCGTTTCATTGCAAACAAGACACTCTGGTTTGACATTGGAGAAATACAGTAAGAATGCCTATTTCTCTGTCCATTCTTCCCTGAAACGTCTATTTTTATTATCCACCTTTCTTTTGAGACTTTCAGAGCGACATTTTCTTGATTGGAAGCAGTTCTTCCCCAATCTATGCTCAAAGAAATATAGAAAACTAATTTCAAAAGAGACATTGGTGAATTTTGTGAGCGTAATCAGACTGAAAATATTAGGATATGTTATTGACGTTGAACTAGTTATATAGCCTACTAACCAGATATGTTCAAAATTGTATCATAGGCCTTTGAATTGGGCTGCTATTATGTTTTGCCGACTATTAGTTAAGAAACAAATTGGCCTGAGGCCAAACCCATTGCCAACCCCCACTGTACACTATTTTAGTTTAGCGGGGATAGGAGGTGGTGGACATTTTGTGTCTCTCCTAGGGCGGCAGAACTTCCAGGGGTGGGCCTGTTAGGCAGATACATTTTTTGAGTGCATGTGCGTGCACACATAGGTGGTCCTGTACTGGGAAGAAATGTAATCTACTTTCACCCCTGGTTCAATGGCTGTGATGGGAGAAAACTGAGGATGGACCAACAACATTGTAGTTACTCCACAATGACCTAAATGACAGAGTGAAAAGAATACAAATATTCCAGAACATGCAACAAGGCACTAAAGTAATACTGCAAAAAACAGCAAAGGAATACACTTTTTGGCCTAAATGCAAAGCCTCATGTTTGGGGCAAATCCAAAAACATTGAGTAACTGCCTGCTTATTTTCAAGCATGGTGATTGCTGCATCATGGTATAGGTATGCCTGACGTCGGCAAAGACGGGAGTTTTTCAGGATGAAAAGAAACAAAATGGAGTTAAACACAGTCTGCTTTACACCAGACACTGGGAGAGAAATTCACCTTTCAGCAGGACAATAACCTACAACAGAAAGTAAAATCTACACTGGAGTTGCTTACCAAGAAGACAGTGAATGTTCCTGAGTGGCCAAGTTTTTAAAGTTTTGACTTTAAAATCTGCTTGAAAATCTATGGCAAGACTTAAAAATTGTTGTCTCCAACACCTTAACAGTGCTTGAAAAATTTTGAAAATAATAATGGGCAAATATTGCACAATACAGGTGTGCAAAGCTCTTATGAGACTTGCCCAAGAAGATTCACAGCTGTAATCGCTGCCAAAGGTGTTTCTAACATGTATTGACTCAGGGGGTGAAAACTTATATAATCAAGGTATATTAGTGTTTCATATATATATATTTATTATATTTCTTCCGCTTCAAAAAAAGACAAAATCCATTTTAATCCCACTTTGTAAAACAAAATGTGAAGATATCCAAAGAGGAACTGGACAGCTCCTAAGCACAATAGTCAATAGACCTGTAGTTTATTTGAAAATACCAACTTTTCAAATACTCAAGGTAGTTGAATATACAGTATCAAATCTACACACAACACCCCATAATGACAAAGCGAAAACATGTTTTTAGAGTTTTTTGCAAATTACAAATAAAAAACAGAAATACCTTATTTAAATAAGTATTCCGACCCTTTGCTATGAGACTCGAAATTGAACTCAGGTGCATTCTGTTTCCTTTGATTATCCTTGACATGTTTCTGCAACTTGATTTGAGTCCACCTGTGGTAAAATGATTGGACATGATTTGGAAAGGCACACACCTGTCTATAAGATCCAACAGTTGACAGTGCATGTCAGAGCAAAAACCAAGCCATGAGGTCAAAGGAATTGTCCGTAGAGCTCCAAGACAGGATTGTGTCGAAGCACAGATCTGGGGAAGGGTACCAAAACATTTTTGCAGCATCGAAGGTCCCCAAGAGCACAGTGGCCTCCATCCATCAAAGTGGCCAGTGATTTCAAGACTACGTACAGTTGAAGTTGGAAGTTGACATACACCTTAGCCAAATAAATTTAAACTCAGTTTTTCACAATTCCTGACATTTAATCCTAGTAAAAATTCCCTGTCTTGGGTCAGTTAGGATCACCACTATATTTTAAGAATGTGAAATGTCAGAATAATAGTAGAGAACTATTTATTTCAGCTTTTATTTCTTTCATCACATTCCCAGTGGGTCAAAAGTTTACATACACTCAATTAGTATTTGGTAGCATTGCCTTTAAATTGTTTAACTTGGGTCAAACATTTCAGGTAGCCTTCCACAAGCTTCCCACAATAAGTTGGGTGAATGTATTAAGTTGGGTGACAGATATTAAGCTGGGTGACAGAAGTTGGGTGACAAAATAAGTTGGGTGACAGATCTGGTGTAACTGAGTCAGGTTTGAAGGCCTCCTTGCTCGCACACGCTTTTTCAGTTCTGCCCACAAATTTTCTATGGGATTGAGATCAGGGCTTTGTGATACCTTGACTTTGTTGTCCTTAAGCCATTTTGACACAACTTTGAAAGTATGCTTGGGGTCATTGTCCATATGGAAGGCCCATTTGCGACCAAGCTTTATCTTCCTGACTGATGTCTTGAGATGTTGCTTCAATATATCCACGTAATTTTCCATTCTCATGATGCCATCTATTTTGTGAAGTGCACCAGCCCTCCTGCAGCAAAGCACCCCCACAACACGATGATGCCACCATCGTGCTTCATGGTTGGGATGGCGATCTTCGGGCTTGCAAGCATCCCCCTTTCTCCTCCAAACATAACTATGGTCATTATGGCTAAACAGTTCTATTTTTGTTTCATTAGACCAGAGGACATTTCTCCAAAAAGCACGATCTTTGTCCCCATGTGCAGTTGCAAACCGTAGTCTGGCTTTTTTAATGGTGGTTTTGGAGCAGTGGCTTCTTCCTTGCTTAGCGGCCTTTCAGATTATGTCGATATATGACTTGTTTTACTGTGGATATAGATACTTTTGTACCTGTTTCCTCCAGCATCTTCACAAGGTCCTTTGTGTTCTAGGATGGATTTGCACTTTTCGCACCAAAGTTTGTTCATCTCTAGGAGACAGAACGTGTCTCCTTCCTGAGCGGTATGACGGTTGCGTGGTCCCATGGTGTTTATACTTGTGTACTATTGTTTGTACAGATGAATGTGGTACCTTCAGGCGTTTGGAAATTGCTCCCAAGAATGAACCAGACTTGTGGAGGTCTACAATTTTTTTCTGAGGTCTTGGCTGATTTCTTTTCATTTTCCCATGAAGTCAAGCAAAGTGCCACTGAGTTTGAAGGTAGGCCTTGAAATACATCCACAGGTACACCTCCAATTGACTCAAATGATGTCAATAAGCCTATCAGAAGCTTCCAAAGCCATGACATCATTTTCTGGAATTTTCCAAGCTGTTTAAAGGCACAGCCAACTTAGTGTATGTAAACTTCTGACCCACTGGAATTGTGATACAGTGAATTATAAGTGAAATAATCTGTCTGTAAACAATTGTTGGAAAAATTACTTGTGTCATGCACAAAGTAGATGTCCTAACTGATCCACCCCTAAAACGTCCCCTCCTGTTCCCAGTGTCAATTCCCTCCTGATATGAACTGAAGCCATGTCTCATTTGTCGTCTGATCCAGTGGCGCAATGAATGTTTCCTCTCCAAGCACCGAGTAGCCCTGTTCATTTTCTCTCATTACATAACCAACTTGCCAAAACTATAGCTTGTTAGCAAGACATTTGTGGAGTGGTTGAAAAACGAGTTAATGACTCCATCCTAATTGTATGTAAACTTCCGACTTCAACTGTATGTATGTATGTATGTATGTATGTATGTATATATATCAGTACCAGTCAAAAGTTACGACACACCTACTCATTCAAGGGTTTTTCTTAATTTTCACTATTTTCTACATTGTAGAATAATAGTGAAAACATCAACACTATGAAATAACACATATGGAATCATGTAGTAACCAGAAAAATTGTTCAACAAATCAACATTTATTTAATATGAGGTTCTTCAAAGTTGCCAACCTATACAGAAGATAGCCCAGCCCCCCCCCCCTTCCAACTTCAACTGTATATAGGCAGCGGCCTCTATGTTCTAGTGATGGCTATTTAGCAGTCTGATGGCCTTGAGATAGAAGCTGTCTCTCGGTCCCAGCTTTGACGCACCTGTACTGACCTCGCCTTCTGGATGATAGCAGGGTGAACAGGCAGTGACTTGGGTGGTTGTTGTCCTTGATCTTTTTGGCCTTCCTGTGACATCAGGTGCTGTAGGTGTCCTGGAGGACGGATGGTTTGCCCCCGGTGATGCGTTGGACAGACCGCACTACCTTCTGGAGAGCCCTGCGGTTGCGGGTGGTGCAGTTGCCATGCCAAGCGGTGATACAGCGCGACAGGATGCTCTCAATTGTGCATCTGTAAAGGTTTGTGAGGGTTTTAGGTGCCAAGCCACATTTCTTTAGCCTCCTGAGGTTGAAGAGGCGCTGTTGCGCTGTTGCGCCTTCTTCACCACACTGTCTGTGTAGGTGGACCATTTCAGTTTGTCTGTGATGTGTAGGCCGAGGAACTTGAAGCTTTCCACCTTCTCCATTGCGGTCCCGTCGATGTGAATAGGGTCGTGCTCCCTCTGCTGTTTCCTGAAGTCAACAATTATCTCCTTTGTTTTGTTGACGTTGAATGAGAGCTCATTTTCCTGGCACCACACTCCCAGAGCCCTCACTTCCTCCCTGTAGGCTGTCTCATCAATGTTGGTAATCAAGCCAACTACTGTTGTGTCGTCTGCAAACTTGATGATTGAGATGGAGGTGTGCTTGGCCACGCAGTCATGGGTGAACAGGGAGTACAGGAGGGGGCTGAGCACGCACCCTTTTGGGGCCCCAGCGTTGAGGATCAGTGAAGTGGGGGTGTTGTTTCCTACCTTCACCACCTGGGTGTGGCCCGTCAGGAAGTCCAGGACCCAGTTGCACAGGGTGGGGTTCAGACCCAGGGCCTCGAGCTTGATGATGAGCTTGGAGCGTACTATGGTGTTGAATGCTGAGCTATAGTCAATGAACAGCATTCTTAAATAGGTGTGGATCTATAGGGGCAGGAAGCAAATTGAAGTGGGTGGCAGTTAGGTGGAGGTGAAATGATTCTTGACTAGTCTCTCAAAGCACTTAATGATGACAGAAGTGAGCACTATGGGGCTATAGAAATTTAATTCAGTTACCTTTGCTTTCCTGGGTACAGGAACAATGGTGGCCATCTTGAAGCATGTGGGGACAGCAGACTGGGATAGATTGAATATGTCCATAAACACACCAGCTAGCTGATCTGCGCATGCTACGAGGACGCGCTAGGGCTGCCGTCTGGGCCGGCAGCCTTGCGAGGGTTAACATGCTTAAATGTCTTACGTCGGCCACGGAGAACCCAGTCTTTGGGAGCGGGCCGCGTCAGTGGCACTCTGTTATCCTCAAAGCAAGTGAAGGTGTTTAGCTTATCCGGAAGCAAGACGTCGGTGTCCACAACGTGGCTGGTTTTCCTTTTGTAGTCTGTGATTTAACTAGGCAAGTCAGTTAAGAACAAATTCTTATTAACAATGACGGCCAAACTCTAACCTGGACGACGTTGGGACAATTGTGCGCCGCCCTATGGAACTCCCAATCGCAGCCAGTTGTGACACCTCTAACACTGAGATGCAGTGCCTTAGACTGCTGCACCACTTGGGAGACCAAAAAAGAAACCAAGATCGAACTCTTTGTCCTGAATGACAAGCACCACGTCTGGAGGAAACCTGGCACCATCCCTACGGTGAAGCATGTTGGTGGCAGCATCATGCTGTGGGGATGTTTTTCAGCGGCAGGGACTGGGAGACTAGTCTATGGATTTCACGTGACTGGGAATACAGATATGCATCCGTTGGTGACAAATACCTAAAAAAAGGTAGTGGCGTGGATCAGAAAAAGAGTCAGTATCTGGTGTGACCATTTGCCTCATGCAGCATGACACATCTCCTTTGCATAGAGTTGATCAAGCTGTTGATTGTGGCCTGTGGAATGTTGTCCCACTCCTTTTCAATGGCTGTGCGAAGTTGCTGGATATTGTCAGTAACTGGAACACGCGGTCGTACACGTCAATCCAGAGCATACTAAACATGCTCAATGGGTGACATGTCTGGTGAGTATGCAGGCCATGGAAGAACTGGGACACACTCGGCTTCCAGGAAAAATGTACAGATCCTTGGAACATGGGGCTGTGCATTATTATGCTGAAACATGAGGTGATGGCAGCAGATGAATGGCACAATAGTTGGCCTCAGGATCTCTTCATGGTATCTATGTGCATTCAAATTGCCATTGATAAAATGCAAATCTGTTCATTGTCCATAGCTTATGCCTGCCCATACCATAACCCCACCATGGGGCACTCTGTTCACAATGTTGACATCAGCAAACCGCTCGCCCACACAACGCCATTCAGGTGAAATGAAGAACGCAATCTTCTTCATCACCTAACGTATTGCACAAGTTGACTGCAGGTAATTTACTTAAAAAGTAGCTACAATTATACAAAGTGTATTAAAACACTTCAAAAGAAAGTTTCAAATGGTATTGACAAACACCTGGTATACCGCCAAAGTCTAACACTCACTCGTCTTTCCCTTTCATTTTAGTAGACAAATTTTGTCAAAATGATAAAATCACACCATGCAACAAGGGATGTAGCCTACAGTCAGAGATAGACAATGTTGATTGGCAGGTGGAATGATGTCCAATGGGGTTGCAATGTAAAAGTGGGAGGCAAGGATCAGGTCGGCTCCTTTCCTCCTCGCTCGGCAGAGATTTCAGAAAAGCTAAAATTGTGAGCTATGTCAGGGGGGCTGACATAGTAAGGGGGGCTGACATAGTAAGGAAGAGAAGCAAGAATAACCAGAGGATGGGAAGGAGTGGCTCACCTCATTTGCCACTCTACTTTCCAACAGACACTTTTGATAGGTTCTTTCGAAAGTAGGTGATTCTAACAAATCCCCACATGCAAAATATCAAATAAAATAATTTAAATAGAACCTCCCCATTTCGGATAGTTTTCTTCCGTTTTGTGCCTAGTTAACACAACCCAGGTTAGTGAATGTTGTTCAAGCGGGGGCTCACCAGTGCTCATGTGTCGGTCAGTAGCCGGGCCGTTACAGGTGTCCCCCTGGGTGGGGGAGGTCTGGAGGATGAGGGCCCTCTGGTGGTCCGACAGGGCCTGGATGTTTCCCTGCACACGCAGCCACCCGGCAGCACAGGAGAAGTTGGCCACTGACACACACACACACACACTACAATTACTCTACTATTATAGAAAACATAAAACCAAATCCCACATCCTCAATATTGGATGACAAAAAACAGAGTATTGCACAATATTATGTGCGGGTATATCAATTAGGAAATGTATTGAGTGTGCCCCAGTGGAGGCTCATGAGAGGAGGAAGGGGAGGACCATCCTACTCAGTAAATATTTTTTTATTTTTTACATTATCCTTTTTAGTTAAAACTATACAATATATTCACGTGCCCAAATACCTGATTAAAACAGTTTTGCAATGACGGTCTACAGTAGTCTCAACAGCACCGTTTAGGGTAGCACCATGGTGTAGCCGGAGAACAGCTATTTTCCATCCTCCTCTGGCTACATTGACTTCAATACAAAACCTAGAGGCTGGTGCTTCTCGCCACCTTCCATAGACCTACATGATAATTATGACGACTCCGGAGGACGTCCTCCAACCAATCAATGCTTTTGCAGTATGATCTGACATGTTGTCCATCCAATCAAAGGATCAGACAATGAACGCAGTACTATGAGATTTAAAAACTTTGTGAGTTGGTTAAATTGTTGGATAGATTGAAATAGTTAAGCATATTTAGGCTATTGTTACATTCAAATTCATTGCTTCAAACTACAGGAGACGGAGGAGGTACATTATATACTGTTTTCTTGGTCTTAAAACTTTATTTCTGTGTCGAGTTTGAAATATATTGCACTATTTGCCCTGTTAACTTTAGTAGCAACTAGCTAGCTAGCTACCAGAGTGCAGATTTCTCTGTCAGACTGGCTAGCTAACGACAATGTAGTGGATTAAATTTTTTTATTTTTTATTATATTCATTTAACCTTTATTTAACCAGGTAGGCTAGTTGAGAACAAGTTCTCATTTGCAACTGCGACCTGGCCAAGATAAAGCAAAGCAGTTCAACACATACAACAACACAGAGTCGCACATGGAATAAACAAACATACAATCAATAATACAGTAGAAAAAAATCTATATACAGCATGTGCAAATGAGGTAGGATAAAAGAGGTAAGGCAATAAATAGGCCATGGTGACAAATTAATTACAATATAGCAATTAAAACACTGGAATGGTAGAATGTGCAGAAGATGAATGTGCAAGGAGAGATACTGGGGTGCAAAGGAGCAAGATAAATAAATACAGTATGGGGATGAGGTAGATTGGATGGGCTATTTACAGATGAGCTATGTACATGTTCAGTGATCTGTGAGCTGCTCTGACAGCTGGTGCTTAAAGCTAGTGAGGGAGGTAAGAGTCTCCAGCTTTAGTGATTTTTGCAGTTCGTTCCAGTCATTGGCAGCAGAGAACGGCGGCCAAAGGAAGAATTGGCTTTGGGGGTGACCAGTGAGATATACCTGCTGGAGCGCGTGCTACGGGTGGGTGCTGCTATGGTGACCAGTGAGCTAAGGCGGGGCATCACCTAGCAGACACTTGTAGATGACCTGTTGTTTAAGAACCCGTTTCATTTCTCACATCAAATTCAAGTTTCTGGGAAAAAGATGCGTCGATCATGTAATGGACAAAGGTCTGCGTATTCAAACAGTGCAACACAACGAGAAGTTAAGATACAGAGATACTGTATTTTTGGGCATGTAAGTGTTGACCTGTAGGGGACACGTTGCTTCGTACCGCTACGTTGTGGGACAAAGCAAAGGGGAACGATGAAAGGGGAACTTCAGCTAACAAGGGCAACCACAAGGAGCTTGCAGAGGTAATGATGCTATGATGCTTTACCTGCTGGGCATATGAACGTTTCTACTGTATCCTTGCTGAGCGGCCTTTCAGGTTACATCAATATAGGACACGTTTTACTGTGGATATAGATACTTTTGTACCGGTTTCCTCCAGCATCTTCACAAGGTCCTTTGCTGTTGTTCTGGGATTGAGTTGCAGTTTTCGCACCAAAGTTAAGTTCATCTCTAGGAGAAAAAACGCGTCTCCTTCCTGAGCGGTATGACGGCTGCATGGTCCCATGGTGTATATACCACCGTATTACTGTTTATACAGATGAACGTGGTACCTTCAGGCGTTTGGAAATTTCTCCCAAGGATGAACCAGACTTGTGGAGGTTTACAATTGTTTTTCTGAGGTCTTGGCTAATTTCTTTTCTGTTTTCCCATGATGTCAAGCAAAGAGGCACTGAATTTGAAAGTAGCCCTTGAAATACATCCACAGGTACACCTCCAATTGACTCAAATGATGTCAATAAGCCTATCAGAAGCTTCTAAAGCCATGACATCATTTTCTGGAATTTTCCAAGCTGTTTAAAAGGCACAGTCAACTTAGTGTATGTAAACTTCTGACCCACTGGAATTGTGATACAGTGAATTATATGTGAAATAATCTGTCTGTAAACAATTGTTGGAAAAATTACTTGTGTCATGCACAAAGTAGATGTCCTAACCAACTTGCCAAAACTATAGTTTGTTAACAAGAAATTTGTGGAGTGGTTTAAAAACAAGTTTTAATGACTTCAACCTAAGTGTATGTAAACTTCTGACTTCAACTGTATATATATATCTGTATAGGGCATTGGAAATGATGCAGACAATTACATTGGAAGATACAATCTGTTCGCAATATTAAAGCTGATCCACCCCCTAAAAAGTCCCCTCCTGTTCCCAGTGTCAATTCCCTCCTGATAAGAACTGAAGCCATGTCTCATTTGTCGTCTCATCCAGTGGCGCAATGAATGTTTCCTCTCCAAGCACCGAGTAGCCCTGTCCATTTTCTCTCATTACTGTATGTAGAGTCAATCACATACACATTGACATTACTACACCTCAACGGGATTTTAATCCTTGCTTGGACTAAATCCTTCTCATCACTTTTTGTAACCGTGTCGTGTTATTGTTTTTGGTCTATCCCAGTCAAATCCTGTCCTGCCCTCAGTGGAAGTGTTGGAACTCCATCCATCCATGATGAGCCTGTCCTACACAGAAGCCTCTGAACACTTCAACTCATGCCTCATTCAATCACTGCTGTGATCCCTTCCCCACACTAAGTAGCCCTCTCATTCACCATAATATGTCTATTAAATGTTTTAGGTTAAAATACATTTGTCTTTGATGATTTTTTAAAAAGACACTTTGTCCTCTCTGTGCGTTCTGCGCCTATACCATGGGTCTGCCATCCAAACATGTTCAAGTAACCAGCCTCCACTGGTGTGCCCTTGTTTGCAACTGTGTCTGTGTGTGCTTGTTGTCTCTGTAATGCAAGAGTGTTGTATCTCACCCTGCAGGTAGAGGGCAGAGATACCACAGTGACATCTTTCTTCCAGGTAGCCAGCCACATCCATCTCACTGTGACCCTGCACCAGCCCACTGCAGTCTGACAGAAAGAGAGCAACAGATAGAGAGAAAGAAGGAAAGAGTGAGCGTTAGTATGGTTAAGGACGGTACATAAGCCATTAGAGATACTATTGAGTTGAGACCACTTGATTGAACATTATATTATGTATTACGTACTTAAAAATACAACACCTCGAATACGCTATATCAGACAAACTGTCTAGTCATGCAGCAGACAGAATTATTCCTCTAATCATTCCGGAAATGTGTGCTACTGGCGTCAATTTCCATTTACACTTCCCTTTTCTTAAAATCCTCATAAAAAGCCCCATTTCCCAAGAAATATGGATGACATGGCTTACTTCCTGGGTGCTCCTGCCAATCACCGGAGAGGGGCGCCAAGCATAGGTCGATGTCGCTGGAGAAGGCGGGGCTGGGGCAGATGTTAGTCAAGCGTGGGGTGGGGGAGGAGCTGGTCCAGGAGGAAGGGCTTCTCGCCTCACAGCAGGAGCAACGGCTGAGAGACACAGGACCTTCCTCCACTGACCTGTAGCGTACACAGAGATGCGCGTGCACACACATGCAAGGTATATTTATTGACATTAAGGCCTAGATTCAATCAGATCGATGTTAACTGGCGATAGTAGACACCCACATAGCTGATGTTTGAGCTGTCAAATCGGTGAGCAGCTGCTCTTGTGATCATTGTCACGAACCCATACCTGTCCCACTCGCATTAGAAGTTTAGAACGAGAAAGCGTAGCCTATATAGAAATAGGGCCGGGACGATACCAGTATCACTGGAAACCAGCCCTAATGTTGGAAACAAACATCATTATGTTGTCATCCAGTCACCTTTAATTTATTTTCCAAGCTATAGCACACAATATTTTACATACAGCAGGTTTATAAAGGACCAGATTTGTCTGCTTCGTGTTTTCATTTTTGCCCTGGAAAGAATATTGAGATACTGGTATCGTCTTGGCCCTAATAGAAATAATAATGCTCAAATTGAAAATCATTAAAGAAAAAAAATTACGAGAATTTCTATCAGCCTAATTGTGGTGTAGATTACATCTCACATTCCATTGTTTGAACTTGTAAACAAGGCTGCATGGGATTTCTCTTAATCCGACTCGGTGCAGTCAATGGAAATGTCCGGTTTAGATATAATTCGCGCAGCCGCTTGTGGATTTGACAGCTTTCTAACGCATTTCCACCTCTGACACTGTCAAAACATCAGCTATGCGGATGTCAGCTAAAGCGGATCGGACTGAACCGGGCCCTAAGAAAAGACTGTCTAGCTTCACTTGATCTATATACCTTGATGAAGAGTTTTATTCTCAGCAGTAAAAACAAGTGAATTTCATTCCTACCTGAGTACAGGCATCACCTGCTGCCCTCTGGTGGCTGAGAGTTTAATGAGAAGTCTCAGGTCATTACTGAACACTAGGGTGTCTCGGAGAGTGCTGTTGGTTAGGGTGGTACCAGCTCTACACACAGTGACTGTGTCAGAACACAGCACTACGGCTCCATTGGCCGGAATTGTGGCCCCCTCGGGAAACACCTGGTCTGTGAACGAGATAGTGGAGAGATTATAGACCAGGTGAGGGAGGGAACGTGTGAGAGAAATATTTTTTTTTGTTTAGTAATAGTCCCTCCCCGTTTCACACCATTTTTTTCCTGATTCATGCCTAGTGAACATCACCCTGCTCTCACCTGCTCCGGTGACGTTCCCGATGAGGTAGAAGCCGTTGTGGTCGGTGATACTAGTCAGGGGTAGGGCCATGGTCGTACCGGTGCGATTCTCTTCAAACACTGTCAGGACCAGGCCCTGTAGGGAGGTCAGGGGCGGTCCTAGCAGCTCCACAAACCCCCTCTGCCGGCTGTGGTTGGTCCAGCGGGCACCGCCCACCTCACTGATGACCACACCCTCAGGGGGAGGGGGTGGGCGGGGACAAGAGTTCTCCCTCAGAGGTGTGGGTGGGGCCACCTGAAGAACAATAGAATTGATAGGCGTTCAATGGTACAATAGCTTGCCAATTGAACAGGTGCCCTGGCTATCTAATAGACAGACTGGGACAACGTCCCAAATATCTTCTTTCTAGTACACAGGAAGATGCCAGATAAGTAAATGCTTTCTTTCTAGTTACGCAATAGCCAAACAATGAGCAAAATACAACTGGTTAGAGCAGGGTTGTGCCGATGTTGTCATACTTGTATTCGTGATCGTATCCATTTTTAAGCACACCTGATACTCGTAATCAGATTTACTCGTGATCGGAAAACCCATAAGTGTGGTTTAAATGCCGGTAAAGCCTATACCACAAGTGCACATCACTGCACTATCACTCAGAGTGCATCTCAGAGCACATCGTTATGTTCATTCACACACATTGTTAAACGACCCGACATATGAAAATGCACATCATTAACTTACTTAGTCCAATTATCAACGACGGCTAATAAATAGCCTAATGCATGGCTGGCTTCTACTGCCTGCATTTATTCCAGACACAGATTTAGAGATGAAGCTAGGCTAATTTGCTTGCCCCGTATATTGTTTCACTTTTGAGAGAAGCAAAACGTCTTATGCCACAACATTTTATCAATCAAAATAAAAACAATCTACATTTGTCATTTTACTTTCTAATGATCTGACGCTCGGTAAACATGCCTGGGTGAGAAGAAATAATAATAGCAAGCAAGCATGCAGTGGCTTGGATCACGACAAACAACGTCAGCAATGGACAGACAAAGTAGACCTACTAAACAACCCCAAGTACATTTACATTTACATTTAAGTCATTTAGCAGACGCTCTTATCCAGAGCGACTTACAAATTGGTGCATTCACCTTATGATATCCAGTGGAACAACCACTTACAATAGTGCATCTAACTCTTTTAAGGGGGAGGGGGGAGGGTTAGAAGGATTGCTTTATCCTATCCTAGGTATTCCTTAAAGAGGTGGGGTTTCAGGTGTCTCCGGAAGGTGGTGATTGACTCCGCTGACCTGGCGTCGTGAGGGAGTTTGTTCCACCATTGGGGTGCCAGAGCAGCGAACAGTTTTGACTGGGCTGAGCGGGAACTGTACTTCCTCAGAGGTAGGGAGGCGAGCAGGCCAGAGGTGGATGAACGCAGTGCCCTTGTTTGGGTGTAGGGCCTGATCAGAGCCTGAAGGTACGGAGGTGCCGTTCCCCTCACAGCTCCGTAGGCAAGCACCATGGTCTTGTAGCGGATGCGAGCTTCAACTGGAAGCCAGTGGAGAGAGCGGAGGAGCGGGGTGACGTGAGAGAACTTGGGAAYGTTGAACACCAGACGGGCTGCGGCGTTCTGGATGAGTTGTAGGGGTTTAATGGCACAGGCAGGGAGCCCAGCCAACAGCGAGTTGCAGTAATCCAGACGGGAGATGACAAGTGCCTGGATTAGGACCTGCGCCGCTTCCTGTGTGAGGCAGGGTCGTACTCTGCGAATGTTGTAGAGCATGAACCTACAGGAACGGGTCACCGCCTTGATGTTAGTTGAGAACGACAGGGTGACAGACTAAAACCACCATATAGCCTGAGCAAAGTCAACAGGAAATAACTATTGAACAACAATGACTAGCTACGGATTCTGATTTATACACAATGTTTGGAGAAGGGGAGACTTGTGCCCTAAGACGACTGACTGTGTGAGTGTCTGTCCGGGGAAAATGAGAGCCGAGGGAGAGCGGCTTGTTCTAATCCAATCGTTGCGGCAGGCTCAACTGATACCCCGCCCCGTTTCTTTACAGACAGAAGAACTAGCCAATAGTTGTTTGGAGCAGACAGCACTTCACACTGTTTGAGGGAGAGAGAGATGCGTGCTGGCAGCTGAAAATTTATTTTCCCCCCCAATCACGGATAATTACAAAATCACCCGTGTCATATTCGTATTTGGGAAATTCTCCATATCCGTTACAATACTTGTTTTGTCCGAGTACTCGGCACAAGCATTTCGCTGCACTCGCAATAACATCTGCTAACCATGTGTATATGAACAATAAATTTGATTTAGAGTTGTTCCATTCCAATAAGTTAACAAAATTGGGAGAGATATATATTTTATAGTGAAAAGACTGCAAG
Source organism: Salvelinus sp. IW2-2015 (assembly GCF_002910315.2). Lineage (NCBI taxonomy): Eukaryota > Metazoa > Chordata > Actinopteri > Salmoniformes > Salmonidae > Salvelinus > Salvelinus sp. IW2-2015. The sequence continues at coordinate 13,495,126 of NC_036858.1, forward strand.
TATCCTTGAGGGCAAAGGGCATGGCATACTATGGTTGTTTTAGCAAAAATATAAAATGCAACAGTTTCAAATACTTTACTGAGTTTAAGGTTCATATAAGGAAATCAGACAATTGAAATGAATTCTTTAGGCCCTAACCTATAGATTTCACGACTGGGAATACAGATATGCATCAGTTGGTACCTTTAAAAAAAAAAGATGGTGAGCCTCACCCCTATCTGGTGTGACCACCATTTGCCTCATGCAGCGCAACACATCTCCTTTGCATAGAGTTGATCAGGCTGTTTATTGTGGCCTGTGGAATGTTGTCCCACTCCTCTTCAATGGCTGTGCGAAGTTGCTGGATATTGGCGGGAACTGGAACACGTGGTCTCGTACACGTCGATCCAGAGAATCCCAAACATGCTATGTCTGGTGAGTATGCAGGCCATGGTAGAACAGGGACATTTTAAGCTTCCATGAATCATGCAGAGATCCTTACATCATGGGGTTGTGCATTATCATGCTGAAGCGGCAGATGAATGGCACGACAATGGGCCTCAGGATCTCGTCACAGTATCTCTCTGCATTCAAATTGCCATCGATAAAATGCAAATGGCTTGGTTGTCCATAGCTTATGCCTGCCCATACCATAACCCCACTGCCACCATGGGGCACTCTGTTCACAACGTTGACATAAGCGAACCACTCGCCCCTACAACGCCATACACGTGGCCTGCTGTTGGAAGTACAGCCAAATTCTCTGAAACGACGTTGGAGGCGACATATGGTAGAGAAATTAACTAATTCTATTCTCTGGCAACAGCTCTGGTGGACATTACTGCAGTCAGCATGCGAATTGCGCTCTCCCTCAAAACTTTAGACATCGTTGGCATTGTGTTGTGTGACAAAAGTGCACAATTTAGAGTGGCCTTTTATTGTCCCCAGCACACGGTGCACCTGTGTACTGATTGGGGTTGCAAAGGGTCGGAAACTTTCCGGTAAATTTCCGTAAATTTTCCATGGGAAGTTAAGCCCGGGAATTTGGGGAATTTTGCTTAAATTCAACAAAAAAAGTTAGCTTATAACAGTGACCCTTTTTTGTGGGATACACATAAGGCAATTCTAGGTCTTGTGGCATATTTTGGTTAAACTATCCCCAATTCAATGGAATTGCAACCCTCTGCATGCACAGTGCATTCTTCCATCACATGTACAGCTGATTCTCAAGATCTTGCACACTAATGAGACGCTTTTGAGCCCACACTACTACACTGTCTGAGCCAAGGACTACATGCTATTTAGTAAGTTTGGATTACAATACTGGGTGGGGTGAATATATTTTATATGAAATACATGATTTCTTGTTAACTTCTTTGGGACAGGGGGGCAGTATTGAGTAGCTTGGATAAAAAGGTGCCCAGAGTAAACTGCCTGCTACTCAGCCCTAAAAGCTAGAATATGCATATAATTAGTGGATTTGGATAGAAATCACTCGGAAGTTTCTAAAACTGTCTGAATGATGTCTGTGAGTATAACAGAACTCATATGGCAGGCAAAAACCAGAGAAAAAAATCCAACCAGGAAGTGGGAAATCTGAGGTTTGTAGTTTTTCAACTCTTTGCCTATCCAAGATAGTGTAAATTTGGTCCGCTTGCACTTCCTAAGGCTTCCACTATATGTCAACAGTCTTTAGAACCTTGTTTGATGCTTCTACTGTGAAGGAGGGGGAATGGGAGCTGAATGAGTCAGGGGTCTGGCATGAGCTGATCACGCGCGCTCACGTGAGATTTAGCTGCGTTCCATCGCATTTCTAAAGACAAAGGAATTTGAAACATTATTGAAGATTTATGTTAAAAACATCCTAAAGATTCAATCTATACTTCGTTTGACATGTTTCTACGAACTGTAATAAGTTCAGACTTTTCGTCTGAACTTTCGCCTGGACTTGCCCGCGCCTCGTGAGTTTGGATGGTTGTAACTAAACGCGCGCAAACAAAAAGGAAGGTATTTGGACATAAATGATGGACTTTATCGAACAAATCAAACATTTGTCGAACTGGTGAGATCATCAAGGTAAGTGAATATCTATAATGCTATTTTCTGACTTCTGTTGACTCACAACATTGCGGATAATCTGTATGGCTTTGTTTGTTGTCTGAGCGCTGTACTCAGATTATTGCATGGTGTGCTTTTCCGGTAAAGCTTTTTTGAAATCTGACACAGCGGTTGCATTAAGGAGAAGAGGATCTAAAATTCCATGCATAACACTTGTATCTTTTTAGCAATGTTTATTATGAGTATTTCTGTAAATTGATGTGGCTCTCTGCAAAATAACCGGATGTTTTGGACTACTGAACATAATGCGCCAATGTATAACTGAGATTTTAGTATAACAAATATGAACTTTATCGAACAAAACATACATGTATTGTGTAACATGAAGTCCTATGAGTGTCATCTGATGAAGATCATCAAAGGTTAGTGATTCATTTTATCTCTATTTCTGCTTTTTTGTGACTCCTCTCTTTGGCTGGAAAAATGGCTGTGTTTTTTCTGTGACTAGGTACTGACCTAACATAATCGTTTGGTGTGTTTCATCGTAAAGCCTTTTTGAAATCGGACACTGTGGCTGGATTTACACAAGTTTATCTTTAAAATGGTGTAAAATACTTGTATGTTTGAGGAATTTTAAATTATGGGATTTCTGTTGTTTTGAATTTGGCGCCCTGCATTTCACTGGCTGTTGTTGAGGTGGGACGCTAGCGTCCCGAATATCCCAGAGAGGTTAACTAGTAAATAGTAGCCTACAGCAATGTGTGTTTAATAATTTCTAACTTGTTAACAATTTCTGCTAGTTAGTTTTTGCTACCATGTAGGTTTTAGCTTGCTTGAGCCGGATACACCCTACTAGTGTAAATTCACCTTTTTCCATACATGTTTCATTTAAAAAACATTTATCTTACAAAGGAGTTGTTTAATCTAACCGCTTAACAATTTATATGTACATGGAATTGTATTTGTTTTTAAAAACTCATTTTTATCAACTTTACAGGAAAATGCCACGGGCACTATCTGATGTGTGGAGACATTTACCTGCAGATAATGTAGAAGGAAAAGCTGTTTACATTTGCAAATACTGTGCCAAATCATATGTGAAGAATGCAACAAAGATGCAGAATCATCTGGCCAAGTGCATAAAGTTCCATCAGCGCTCACAACAAGCAACCTCTGACAAAAGTCCTTCTACTTCTATTTGAAATGAAAATGATGAATCAGACACCTTATCATTAGCAACAGCTCATGGTCCTCCAGGAATCAGAAGTTTTTTTTTCTAAATGGAGGAACGTAGTCAGAAGAATTGCTGATTAATGTCTTGCTCGAGCTGTGTAAGCAACTGGTTCACCTCTGATGCTCACAGGCAATGTGTATTGGAAGAGATTTCTGAATGTTCTTCGCCCAGCATAGAGTTCAGCAGAGTTCAAGTGAAAGGTCAAGCAAATCATAGAGAAAGCAGACTGTATTGCAATCATCTCTGATGGGTGGTCGAGTGTTCGTGGGCAAGGAATAATTAACTACATCATCTCCACCCCTCAARCAGTATTCRACAAGAGCACAGACACAAGGGACAACAGACACACCGGTCTCTACATTGKAGATGAGCTGAAGGCAGTCAAAAATGACCTTGGACRACAGAAGGTATTTGCACTGGTGACAGACAATGCTGCGAACATGAAGGCTGCTTGGTCTAAAGTGGAGGAGTCCTTCCCTCACATCACACCCATTGGCTGTGCTGCTCATGCATTGAATCTGCTCCTCAAGAACACCATGGCACTGAAAACAATGGATACACCCTACGAGAGAGCCAAGGAAATTGTTAGGTATGTGAAGGGTCATCAAGTTATAGCAGCAATCTACCTCACCAAGCAAAGTGAGAAGAATAAGAGCACAACATTGAAGCTGCCCAGAAACACCCGTTGGGGTGGTGTTTTCATCATGTTTGACAGTCTCCTGGAGGGGAAGGAGTCTCTCCAAGAAATGGCCATATCACAGTCTGCCGATGTGGCCAGCCCAATCAAGAGGATCCTCCCGGATTATGTATTTTGGGAGAGAGTGGTAAGCAGCCTGAAACTCCTGAAACCTATAGCAGTAGCCATTGCACAGATTGAGGGAGACAATGCAATCCTGTCTGATGTTCAGACTCAGCTTGTAATGTAAGAAAATAAATCCGTACTGCCCTGCCCACTTCACTGTTGCTCCAAGCAGAGGAAACTGTAGTTCTGAAATACATCAAAAAGCGTGAAGACTTCTGCCTGAAGCCCATACACGCCGCAGCGTACATGTTGGACCCCAAGTATGCTGGCAAGAGCATCCTGTCTGGTGCAGAGATCAACAAGGCCTATGGTATCATCACTACCGTGTCTCGCCACCTTGGCCTGGATGAAGGCAAGGTTCTTGGCAGTCTGGCGAAGTACACTTCCAAGTAAGGGCTTTGGAATGGAGATGCAATATGGCAGTTGTGCCAACATATCACATCAGCCACCTGGTGGAATGGACTTTGTGGATCTGAGGCTCTTTCCCCTGTTGCCTCCATCATCTTCTAAATCACACCAACATCAGCCACCTGGTGGAATGGACTTTGTGGATCTGAGGCTCTTTCCCCTGTTGCCTCCATCATCTTCTAAATCACACCAACATCAGCCACCTCAGAGCGAAACTGGTCCTTGTTTGGGAACACACACACCAAAGTACGCAACAGGCTGACCAATACAAGGGTTGAAAAACTGGTTGCCACCCGGGCAAATTTTGGGCTTTTTGAGCCTGACAACGAGCTAACCTCAACAAGGTTGGAAAGTGACAGTGAAGATGAGGCTTCAGAGTCTGATGTTCAAGAGGTGGACATTGAGGAGGTCCAGGGAGAAGACATGGAAGCCTGAGAGGAAGACAACCAAAGCTTTAGTTTCTAGACTATCATTTTACAGAAGTATTTTGAAAACGTTTTTGGGAGATGCGATGGATCATTGGGGATCATTCAATATTCCCTTTCTTTTGTTGTTCAGTGAAATCATCCCATGTGAAGAGTCTACTCATTTAATTAAAGTTCAATTCGTAACTAAATAGTTTTAAAAATTTATATTGGAAGGATTTAATCATTTGTAATTAGGTTTACTTATGATAAGGTAAAAGGTTTATGTTTCTGTCTCCATATGCACTCACTGTATATAGACTTTTCCCCCCTATTTCTTTCTATTGTATTATTGACTGTATGTTTGTTTATTCCATGTGTAACTCTGTGTTGTTATGTGTCGAACTGCTATGCTTCATCTTGGCCAGGTCGCAGTTGCAAATAAGAACTTGTTCTCAACTAGCCTACCTGGTTAAATAAAGGTGAAAAATATATATACATTTTACATCTACATTTAATTGGTATTAATATTAATTTGCATATATTCCCACAGAAAGTTTCCACCTCTGAATATTCCCCAAAATGTACAACCCTAGTAATGATCATATTGTTTAATCAGCTTCTTCATATGCCACACCTGTCAGCTGGATGGATTATCTTGGCAAAGGAGAAATTCTCACTAACAGGGATGTAAACAAATTTGCACACACAATTTGATAGAAATACGTTTTTTGTGCATATGGAAAATGTCTGGGATCTTTTTCAGCTCATGAAACATGGGACCAACACTTTACATGTTGTGTTTATATTTTTGTTCAGTGTACCATAGCTAAGGCCTCTGAAAAATAGCCTCTGCTGAAGTAATACAGGAAGGGGTCCTCACCACGAAAGCAGACTGGTCGGCGGGCAGGAGGCCGTTACAGCGGCTCAAGGCCTCGTCTCCAGGCTGCACTTCCGAGTCCTCCAGCAGGGGGAGCTGTCCTGGGGTCAAAGCATCGCTCAGTTCCTGGGTGTCCTTGTCCGAGCCCCTCAGCCGATACACCACCGCATCTAGCAACCCCTGGGTGGGGATCCCTGTTTGAAAGGCAGAGGGCGGGCTGAAGGGGCTGCGGTACAGGGCTACTGCGTCCGGTCCGTTCTGGATGGTGTTGGGTGGCAGGCGGATCGAGGGGGCCGGGACCAGCCTATCACTGCCCACCAGGAAGTAGCCTTGGGCAGTGGTGAAGTGGCCTGTGAGGCTGATCTCGCGGTAGGGCTTGCTGTTGTGTCCGCTGAACAGGAGGAGCCACACGGCCTGCAGAGAGACGCGGCGGCCCGACGGGTGCCACAGCTCGATGAACTCGCCATCCTCGGCTGAGCCCGGGTTGTCAGCATTTACCTCGCTGATCAGAAAGTCTCCCCGACCCCAGGGAGGGAGGTGAGGGGGCACTTCCGTACCCCCAGGGACCACTGAAGAGCGGAAAAAGGAGATTTACCAAATTGCAACAGGTCAAAACTCACTACTATTTTGATAAATTAGATTGTCTCTTCAATTTGGTAACTATTTACATTAAATTGCTCTTACACCCGTGTTTGTAAACACATTGTTAGATAGCAATTATATTCTATTCAATGTATGTTCATTATCCTAAATGTTTATTGAATTTAATTGGCTATGATTGATTAGAAGCTAATCGATTTGCCTATATGCACTAATGTGTATCACCAATCGAAAGCATCCCCAATGTAAAGGTGTCAATGTGATAGAGAAATATGCAACACTCACCAGTGGCGTGAGGGCAGATCTTTGGCCATGGGCACTGGTTGGGCTGTCCGGGGGTTTGTGGCGCTTCCCAGAATACACCAGGGTCTCTGGTCCAACTGGCCACACCACAGCGACTGAGGTAGAGGCCTCCTTCCCCAAACCTGAGAAAGACCAGCAAGGTTAGTACTTCAGCCTAAGACAGATAAATAGATGGATGGGTGGCTGGATGAGTATGGATGGGTGGATTACCTGGCGCTGAGCTGATAGGGCTGTCTGCCTGGTATAAGGGTCTCTGTGAGGTTGGCGCTGGGTTGGTTTCCTGGTCCAGCGAAAACAAAGGCGTCTAGGGGCTGCGTCTGGCTCAGGGGGCTGCCTACAGGGAAGTCAGAGGCCTTGCCACTGTACAACGCCACTGCCCCCGACTCATCTCCTGATGTATAACATAGTAGAACTTAATCACTCAACATAGCTTTCACACCAACAAACACGGCACTTTTCATACACAGGACGTGAAACAATTTGCATAGATATAATTTCACACACAAAATACACAGGTCCAGCTCCTTGACTCATAGAAATCTCTGCAAGACCCAATGAAGAGATATGAAGCTTTTCTCAGCCCTGAAGACCAGTAGGAGCTCCTCCAGGTACAGGTTCACTGACCTTTCATGTTGTTCTTGTCGATGGTGATGGAGATCAGGCCTTCCCTGGAGGTGTGCACGTCGACACTCTCACTGACCGTGTCCGTCCGCCCGTCCAGCACCAGCAGCACCAGAGGCCCTGCAGCCTGGGACTCGCTTAGCTCCACAAACCCGTCCACCTGCCCCCCTCCCAGCTTCAGCTCGCTGATACGCGTGGTGGCAGTGCTGGGATCAGGGGGGTTGCAGCGGTTGCGTTGGCCAGGTGATGGCAGGTCCACCTGGAAGCCCCAGCTTTCCCCAGAGATCAGGCACCTTTCGATGGACTCGTCCCCCTCGTGGGCCCCCTCGTCCTCCACGAAGGCCGACTCCCCAGGGGTCAACGTCTCAGCCAGGACTTCCACGCTCCCGGAACGCCGCGTCATGTACACGATGGCATCCACCAGCCCCACGGCTGTGGCGTTCATCTTCTCCCCGTAGCGTGCCGCAGACGTGTGGTAGAGCGCGATGGCGTCTGGGCCATTCTGGACGGTGTTGGGTGGGAGGGGGATGGCCGGTTTTGGCTGCATGTCCACCGAGCCAACCAGGAAGAAGCCTCGGTCATCTGTGGTGTGGCCCTTCAGGTCCAGTACTTTGTAGGCTATGTTGCCGTTTCCATTGTAGAACACCAGGGTGTAGCCTTCCAGTGAGGCCCTCTGGCCGCTGGTGTGGTAGAGCTCAACAAACTCAGTGGTGTCCAGTTTGGGGTTGTCTGCGTTGACTTCACTGATGATGAGGCAGGGATCTCCCCGGACTGACGCACCCAGACACACAGACAGGCAGACAGCGTATGTTGCAACCAGGTGAAGGGCCAGTCTTACCATCATGGTTAACTACTTCCCCAAAAATGTCAGTGCTAAAATGCATTAAAGGTTGAAAGTCTGAAAGATGAAGAAAATTAAGAAGAAACTTTTGAGGCACAAAAACAACAATTATTGACTAGAAATCACAGAAGGTGAAATTATGTTGTGGTGAGGATTTCATAACGGTCTTCACCACCCAGACAAGGGGCAAACTCAAAACTACATTACTGTTTATCGGTTTTAACAAAAATAGAGAGTGCATGTTGCAATCTAGGCTACTAGTATCTGATGATTGAGTCGCCAAAAACAGGAATATGATCGGGAATGTATGTCTCTTACGAGTTACAGTGTGGGTAAATCCTGCATTTCTTGGAAAGCACATGTAGACTAGGATACATTTATTTCATCCAAAATAATTTAGGCCGTGGCTGCGGATTAATGCAAAAATTGGTAAACTGTGATTTGTATTTTTTCTCACTAGTACTAGGACAAAAACATGTTTTATAGCTTCCTGGACCTTGAATTAACCAAATCGTAGCTGTAATCTTCGGTAAAAAACGTTAAAATAAAAATGTGCGTAATTCAATTTTCGATCGTTTCTTACCAAACCGTAGACCAGGGAATCACTACGACAGTGAATATTGGCTCGAGCACCATTGCGCATAGAAAACGAAGAAAGTTGCCTGCTAATTATTTATTTTTTAAAAGCTTTACTATACGTGCTCTGTAGCTATAGAGTGTAAATATTGGAACTGAATATCTTCAGTTAAAACCCCATTCAAGACCACTACTTGTTGCATAGAAGACGATATTCAAGTCACGGCTATTGCTATCTCAGCGACGAAACGGTTGTCATTCGAGTTCATCAGTGCCACACAGGGTTAGTGTTACAAAGTAGCGACGTGACTTACTGTATTTCAGTGTCCCGGTCCACGACGAAGGGAGATTTGAAACAATGTTTAGAATCCAACAGTTCTGCTTTCTTATTCCGAGAGAGATATTCGTAAACTTTGTTTCAATCTCTGCCGCTCCCAGCGTCGTCTGTCCACATTGACAAAGCACTTTCACCCCCCTCTCGCGTGCGTGGGCGTTCGGAGGGGGGATGATCCTTGGGTATCCTTCTCGAGCTGCGTAACATTCCAGGCCATTAAAATTCAGATCTGTGGTCTGCCTGTGTTTTACAAAATATTTTGGCCTTATGTTTAGAAAAGTGATTTTATTAGATTAGGCGTGTTTACATTTTTAAGGAGGCAAGGTGGGACTTTTTAAATGTCGTTTTCAAATATTGTAGGGGAATGTTGACCTACACCTTGATTTATATGGCCTGTAGATCCCTGAGAATCCACAAGGACTGTGTAACACCTTGGGGCCACGGAGCACCAGCAAATTGGCTATTCCTAGCTGGGTGACCTCATCTAATATGTTCTTGGTTAACGAGCATGAAGAAAAATATGAATCACATATTTTTAAGAATCACAAGTGTCTCTAAATGTAGGGTCAAGTCTACCATTGACTTTCCACATGTGCCATTTTACATTGTAGTTTGGACATTCGAAGTTACTTTATTTTATTCAAATCAAATCAGTTTTATTTGTCACATGCACTGAATACAACAGGTGTATAATATTGTCTAAACAACGGAAGTCTAGTCGTATATCTGTGCTGAATAATTTTTCCTATTGAGGTTTTGAAAACTTCAAGAGCGAATGCACCTAAAAGCAACTTCTCGTTTTGAAAATGTAATATGTGGCATTGATATGAGTAAGAAACATGTATTCTACTGTCAAAATTGACTACACTGTAAATATGATAATTTTGGTCATAAAGTCGGTCTCGTCCAAAACGGAGATTTGCAAAATAATACGAAAACATGGTGTCACAAAATGAAGGGTATTGTACGTTTTCCCGTGGGTTGGGTTTATAGAATTCTTCCCTAATGCCCACAGCTGGCAGCACCCAAGTAATCATATATTCTGAGCACAGATGCAAATGACCATTCTGATCATAATACTCATGGTCAATTTGGTGTGACATTTGATATCCCTATGGGCTAGTTAGGGACCGTCAGTAAATTACACAATATACATGGGATACTTTTTAAAAGGTCAATAGCTCCAAATTTCAATGACTTCAAAACCTCAAACCAACTATACATTGATACAACTAAAAGATGTGCAACATGAAAATATTGTCCCATTTTCATTGTGTAATTTATTGAATGGGTTATTTTTCATAAAACCCTGGCAAGAGTGGCTAAAAGGGTGTTTAGCGTCCCCAGTGGTTCTGCAAGTGTGGAGAGGATATTTTCCGCTGCTGTCCTGCTTTCCAGTGTTTATATGCTGTTTAATATGACACGTAGCCTATTTGAAATGATGAGCACTGCTTACATTCACCTTTTCATGTTTATTAAAATACTTTTAATTCAAATCATATGGTTTGGTTTCAAATCTTCAAAACCAAATGGTAGGTCCAGGTAGTGACACAAATAGAGGGAATTTGGAGCCAGTTTTTTCCCCTGTGAGCACAGAGCGGTTTTTGAAATGCTAATTTAAAAATGAATGGTGAAAAAATTATTGGAACCATTTCGCTGTTTGACCACCTTGTTTTATGGGTATTATGACACCTCCGCTGTGGGGCACTATGGCGGCTAGCATTTCTTAATAAACCAAATCTCAAACAAAGCCAAATCAGGAAATGCAGTCACCCTTTAAAGGGAACTGAACCTCCTGATTAAGCCTTGGTTTCAACTTCTCATTAGGGAATGGGAAAAGGCTATAAGGGCATGCCTCACACCCAAACCGATATTTCATTTCAGAATCATTTTTTGGCGATTAAAGTTAGGTCATGGGTTTGGTGAAGGTCAGGGTCAGTTTTAGGTTTTTGCTAGGTTTGAGTTTTTTTGGCAGGTTTTGAGATCAAATCAAAACTGTTACGGTACCCTTCATTCAGCAAAATACATATTTTTTCCTAATTATCTTGCAAATCTCAATTTTGGATGAGACTGACTTTATGACCAACATGATCCTATTTACACTTTGTAGTACATTTTGACACAAGAATAAACGTTTGACTAATATCGATCCCAGATAGGCCATTTTCTAAGAGGTCGTTTGCCTTCAGTTGCTCTTGAAATACGATCCAGTGACCAGAGAAATGAGGAACCTGTGGTCAAATTGCGTCTTCTTTGGGGTTTTAAATGATCTCACCCTTTAGTACACACATCAAACCCKAAAATAATTCATTCACATTTCCAATTTTATAAAGGTACCCTTTCTCCAATATGAGCTAGGATATTTGGTTGCAAMATGTCCATTTACAAAGGGTATATCAACTGTTAAGTACTTGTTGTTCCCTACAAAGCTGGGTCTCTTCATCCTGGGTCTTGGTTAATGATCTTGGACTGGACTGTGGTATAGCCCTTTTCTCAAATGAACACATCTGTAACACAACCAGCAGAGTTTGTTGTCCTCCAATAATACCAAGATGTGTAAAGATATGTACACCATGTTAAATTCACTTCAGACATATAGATCTGCAATATGTTGTGTGTACACCTATAAGGATAGGGAAATTAACCTGCTTTGGTATGTGAAAGGGTTAAAAAAAAGGTAGGTATGACGCTATGTTCAAAACAAGAATAAAACAAAATACTTTCTAACACATTGTTCAATTTACACAGTATGAGCCCAAATTCCATGCACTTGTGTTTTTGGGCTAAGKCTTTGYTTACTATCACCTGTATCCCCTGAGCTACTCTACTTGGAACAACCAATCAGCTCACTGGAACAATTAACGCAGTTTAGAATAAAATAACCGAAAACTAGTGCGTGACAGTGTTTTTGTCATGTCATTACATTGTATTTCATTTTAAAACCTCAAGATGGCCCTATATGCACAGTCCTGATGCAGTAGCACAACAGACCCGATGGTCTCAAGGCATTCAGGACATGTGTAATGTGTTAAAGAAATACCAATTATTTTTGAAAGCCTTTGGGTTCAAACATTGCAACTGAAAAATGTATTGCCTTGTAAAGGATTATAATACTTTATTACCAGTTAATTCCTTATGTTCTCTTTGTGGCTTATTACATGTATCTTGTGCATACATTTGAATATGCGTTTGTAGGCACAAGTGTTCACCTTAACCCTGGTAGGTTTTAAACATTATCTGTTGTAGCCTGATATATCAAAGGCTTATTTCAAAGCCTTCCCCTTTGGTGTAAAAAAAAGAAAGAAAAGGTTTTCAGAGTCATTTTCCAGACAAAAAATACATGTAGGCCAGACACACAGACACTCATTCTGGTCGTAGTTTACCTCAGGGATGGCCTCTGCAAAATGAAAATGTTATTTATTGTCTGCTACCAGTGTTGGAAGTCGTAAGCGTCAGTGGGCTTGTTAATGATCCAGGCTMTATCACAACCGGCTGTGATTGGTCCCATAGGGCGGTGCACAATTGGCCCAGCATCGTCTGAGTTTGTCCGGTGTAGAACGTCATTGTAAATAAGAATGTGTTCTTATTAACTGACTTGCCTAGTTAAATAAAGGTTACATTTTTTTTATTTTTTATTATGAAGACAAATCACTTTCTGTAGAAATGTGCAACATGTATGTCATCACTCTCAATGGTATTTACATGTGTTACATTTGAGTGATTTGTTGGCTTTGCTTTCCACAATACACTCAACAACAATGAAGTCTCCACTTTTTGGAGCAGAAGATGAGGATGCTGGTTACAGTAAATCAAAAGAGGGGGCTCATGGGTAGGTGTCAGTAAGAGGGTGACATTAATTGGAGAGAGAGAGAGAAAGGCAGAGAGAGAGGGAGAGCAAGAGGTTGTCCAGATTGTTTTCACGCTCTTGCCTTGACCACCAGAAGACAGAAAGAGAAAGAGAACAGTTATGAGCTGAAAAACAGTATGCCAGTGCAAGGGAGGACAGTAGCAGGTGACCCAACCCTGGTTTGTAGCTACTATGATTTACCATTATAGCCAATTTAATTGCAGTAATTCTGTTACTGATTTGTAGGTAATTCTGTCACCGATTTGGTAACAAAATTCGTTTATCACTTAATTTAAACGAAATTGATTTTTAGTACAAACACTACACCTAATTGGTAGGTCTACCTTTACTTGATACTTCTGTGAACTTTCGTTATCCTCCCTCCTCATTGGGGAGAGAAATTAGAAAAGATCTTAAAAGATATGTGGGTTTTTGGTAACAGAATGACGAGACACTAGGCAATGTTTAGAAGGCATATTATTTCTCCAAAACTAAGTATAAGTGTTGATATTACACTGAACAAAAATGTAAAGTGGTAGTACCGTGTTTCATGAGCTGAATAAAAGATCCCAGAAATGTTCCTTACGCACAAAAAGCTTATTTCTCTCAAATGTTGTGCACAAATTTGTTTACATCCATGGTAGTGAGCATTTCTGCTTTGCCAAGATAATCCACCTGACAGGTGTGGCATATCAAGAATCTGACTGAACAGCATGATCATTCTACAGGTGCACCTTGTGCTGGGAAAACAAAAGGCCACTAAAATGTGCAGTCACATTTTGTCACACAACACAATGCCACAGATGTATCAAGTTTTGAGGGAGCGTCCAATTGGCATGCTGACTGCAGGAATGTCCACCAGAGCTGTTGCCAGATAATTTAATGTTCATTTTTCGACCATAAGCCACCTCCAAGGTCGTTTTAGAGAATTTGGCAGTACGTCCAACCGGCCTCACAACCACAGACRACGTGTAACCACACCAGCCTAGGACCTCCACACCCGGCTTCTTCACAACAAACACAATTGTATGTTATCGATGGCAATTTTAATGCACAGAGATACCGTGAAGAGATCCTGAGGCCCATTGTCGTGCCATTCATCCGCCGCCATCACCTCATGTTTCAGCATGATAATACACAGCCCCATGTCACAAGGATCTGTACATGATTCCTGGAAGCTGAAAATGTCTAAATTCTTCCATGGCCTGCATACTGAGGCATGTCACCCGTTGAGCATGTTTTGGATGCTCTGTATCAATGAGTATGACAGCATTTTCACAGTTCCCGCCAAAATATCCAGCAACTTCGCACAGCCATTGAAGATAAGTGGGTCAACATTCCACAGGCCAAAATCAACAGCCTGATCAACTCTATACGAAAGAGATGTGTCGCTCTGCATGAGACAAATGTTGGTCACACCAGACTGGTTCTGATCCACACCCTACCTTTTTAAAAAGGTATCTGTGACCAACAGATGCATATCTATATTCCTAATCATGTGAAATCCATAAATAAGGACCTAAMGAATTCATTTCAATTGACTGATATAAACTGTAACTCAGTAGTCTTTGAAATTGTTGCATGTTGCGTTTATATTTTTGTTCAGTATAGTTGGCAAGGGTCTGTACTTCAACATTGTGTTTTGATATATTTCTAATACCTTAAGACTTTTTKTGAGATGTTTTCTTAGACCCCTTTTCCATCCGTTTGACCAGAAATCAAAGCCTTCAATTATTCATAGATGGAAATTATTTGAAAAAATATATATGCTTTCATTTCCTAAAAATAGAGACTTAGCTTTCATTTGACACCCATTTTGAAATGCTCCTATCAACTTCACATGTTGGTCGTCGTGAGTCCTTTACATGGAAATGSCGAAGTCTCAAACCCATTGACTGGGACTCCATTGTAGGCCTGCCAAGAGGTAAATTAAACTGTCAAGCAAGGAAAATGAGCAAGACTTGTCTCCTGTGGTGGTTAGACAGATTCCTGGTTGGGAAGTGATTCATATCCTCTGTTGATGATGACACTTCCCACTGGGCTCAGACGTAATTTCAACATCTAGTTTTGATTTATATTTGGTTCAGTTGTCAACTGAAGTGAATTCAACACAAAAAAAATCAAAAAATTAAATGTCACCATGTCATTGGATTTAGGTCAACAGTTGGGTGAAAAAAAGACATTTCCCTTACACTGATGACTTTTTGTAAATCTGATCAGATTCCCATGTGTACTGAGCAAAAATATAAACGCAACATCAAATCAAATCAAARGTTATTTGTRACATGGGCCGAATACAACAGGTGTAGAGCTTACAGTGAAATGCTTACTTACAAGCCCTTAACCAAAAATGCTGTTTTGAGAAAAATAAGTGTTAAGTAAAAAAAAATAGATAAGTAAAAAATGAAATATTAAAAAATATATATATTTGAAAAATAACAAATAATTAAAGAGCAGCAGTAAAATAACAGTAGCAAGGGGGGGACAATGCAAATAGTCCGGGTAGCCTTTTGATTAGCTGTTCAGGAGTCTTATGTCTTGGGGGTAGAAGTTGTTAAGAAGCCTTTTGGACCTAYACTTGGTACTCCGGTACCACTTGCTGTGTGGTAGCAGAGAGAACAGTCTATGACTACGGTGGCTGGAGTTTTTGACAATTTTAGGGTCGCTTACACTGCATGGTATAGAGGTKCTGGATGGCAGGAAGCTTTGCCCCAGTGATGTTATGGGCCGTACGTACTACCCTCTTGCGGTCGGAGGCCGAGCAGTTGCCATACCAGGCAGTGATGCAACCAGTCAGGATGCTCTCGATGGTGTAGCTGTAGAACTTTTTGAGGATCTGAGGGCCCATGACACATCTTTTCAGTCTCCTGAGGGGGAATAGGCATTGTCGTGCCCTCTTCACGACTGTCTTGGTGTGTTTGGACCATGACAGTTCGTTGGTGATGTGGACCCCAAGGAACTTAAAGCTTTCAACCTGCTCCACTACAGCCCTGTCGATGAGAATGGGGGCATGCTTGGTCCTCCTTTGTCTGTAGTCCACAATCATCTCCTTTGTCTTGATCACGTTGAGGGAGAGGTTGTCATCCTAGCACCACACAGCCATGTCTCTGACCAGTCAATTGAAATAAATACATTAGGCCCTAATCTATGGATTTCACATGACTGGGCAGGAGTGCAACCATGGGTGGGCATAGGCCCACCCACTTGGTAGCCAGGCCCACCCACTTCGGAGCCAGGCCCAGCCAATCAGAATGGGTTTTTCCCCACACAAGGGCTTTATTACAGACAGAAATACTCCTCAGTTTCATCAGCTGTCCGGGGTCGCTGGTCTCAGACGATCCCGCTGGTGAAAAAGTTGGATGTGGAGGTCCACATGTGGTTACACGTGGTCTGCGGTTGTAAGGCCGGTTGGACGTACTGCCAAATTCTCTGAYACGACGTAGGTAGAGAAATGAACATTCAATTCTCTGGCAACAGCTCTGATGGACATTCCTGCAGTCAGCATACCAATTGCATGCTCCCTCAAAACTTGAAACATCRGTGGCATTGTGTTGTGTGACAAAACTGAACATTTTAGAGTGGCCTTTTATTGTCCCCAGCACCAGGTGCACCTGTGTAATGATCATGCTGTTTAATCAGCTTTCTGATATGCCACACCTGTCAGTTGGATGGATTATCTTGACAAAGGAGAAATGCTCACTAACAGAGATGTAAYTAAATGTGTGCAGAAAATTTGAGAGAAATAAGCTTTGGAAAAATTCTGGGATCRTTTATTTCAGCTCATGAAACATGGGACCAACACTTTACATGTTGCATTTATATTTTRGTTCAGTATAGACTCAACATCACCAATTTTTATTTTTGTGTGMAAATGGKATGGTAACAATGTTGATTCAACCAGTTTTTGAGGAGGTCCTGTGCCTCATCTGTAGGAAAGCCTCTGATGTTGACAGGAAAAAAGTCAATAGAAATGTTTGTTGTACAAATTTGTTTGGGCATCAGAGTAATACAGCAAACTGCAATGCAATTCCTCTAATCTAGGACTTTCATGTGAGGTTCATGTGGGTCCATGTGCATTTCAATTTCATTCCTGTCAAAACAACTTCCCCTCCTCAAAACGTCCAAGCGAAGACAAACTTGCAAGGTATGTTTCCTGACAGCTCTCCCCTTCCTTCTTCCCTTCCTCCCTTTCCCCTCCCTCCATTCAGTCGTTCAGTTTTGTTTGTCCTTCAGACTGCACTCACAGGGTTCTATCATCCTAACTCAGAGGCTTCCTGTGGTTTTGCAGTATTGTCAAACCATAAAGCAAGAGAACACAAAAGCCTCAAAGTCCTCTGTCTCCTTCAAATCTGCATTGCAGTAGAACAGCATTCGACCTATCGCCATGTTGTTGGTCTCTGTCTAGTGGATGGATATCAGGTCGCTCATTTGATCACAGTGAGTGTGACTGCGTTTTGGATCTGAACAGAGCGTTGGCTCACTCTAGTGGCAGAAAGACAAAGATTGCCATCCCTGAATCATCAGATAGATTTCAGCTGCACCAGTCTGGCCTGTGGGTAGAGCATATGCGCCCGCCTGGAGTATTTAGCCAACCACAAGAAAACATTGATCAAACAACAGACGCGAGACCAGAACCCTACTCAGCCCCCCATAAACTCCACCCACGAAGCTGCTTTGATCAGAAGCTTTGGACTAATAATGCATGATCTATGGGAATTATATTGTTAAACTGATATAGGAATAGCTATCAAGGGGGAAAACATTGATTTTGATTGAAGTCTGTCAGTCAGTGCATACTGTAAATCACCCCCCCAGCATGTTTGTATGCCCTTTCATTCAAATGACCCCAATGACTTCCCCCAAGTGTCCGTCAACCTAATTTTCCTCCTCATTAGCTCGTACTGGAGAAATTTGCAATTTTGAGGACAGAGGAGAGCAGCTTGAATACCCACCAGAGGAGAACATGGATTAAACTTGCTAGAGTAGTGTGTAGTGAGTGTGTTGTGAAGTGGATGGGACCCTCTAAGGGTTTGCACCACAACAGATATGTGATAGGAGAACGCAGCGAAGCCTCACACAGACAAACTAAGACTGTGTGTGTGTGTGGTGGTTCATACATAAGTGCATTTTGCATGCCTTTTCCAAGTGTGTGTGTGCGCGTGTGTGTGTAGGGTCTACCCAGGGGAGGCATAGGGATGACGCTGGTATCTGACATTGATAAATGAGGGAGAGACTGTACTCTACCCTTACAGCACATCTCAGCAAGCACACCTCCTCAGCATTCAACATGCATCATTAGCTCATCCATCCACCCAATCACGTGAGATTTCCCCTGTAGAGTGTGTGAGTGTGTGTGTGTGTGTGTGTGTGTGTGTGTATACGTGTACTGGTGAGTGTTTGCGCACACTTGTGCATGTATGTGTAAGGGAGAGACTGAGGGAGAATCCCTTTGTGTTCCTCCCTCTGTATTCCCAAGGTCATTTGTAGGAAATGTGATCAGCTACAAGACAGTCAATGCATTCAATTCAAGGGATATATGGCATTTAAGGTCAGTAAGCACATAGAATTGACACATACACATTTATTACAAACCAAATAGCTTATATGTTGGATTGCTGATGTATTATCCAATAAATGCATAATGCCAATTGCTTTTCCTCAGCAGAGTAGAAAGCATACCATCACAAACTAATGGTACCAGTGTTTATTTTTATATCGGWTTGGAATCCTCACATCTGATGGCATGATCTGAAAGGGTTACATCATAAGAGTGGGGTTGAGAGAGTGCATCCAGAGCCTCAGCCAGCGAGAGAGAAAGATGATTTTGACAGGAGATTGCATTCAGACATATTTGATACCCAGTTCCCATGGTAACCAGCTACCATGGTGCACCTGACCTACATATGTGGCGTATGTACACAAACACATGCAAACCATCTGTTAGCGCTGCTCAACACGGACTCGCAGGGAGTCTCACTGTCTGTCGTTTGAAAAGCCTTCGGAGCTTCAAGTGCAAACACACCGGCTCTGTTGTTGTCTTTAGATCTGTGCAGGTTGGTGGAAACCTGCAGAGAAGAAGCATTGCCAAGACGACTGCAAGCAATTTGAAGACAAACGACAGTCCACATGTATAATGTAAACTGTTTACTAGAGACTAACCATTCCCTCAACCTGTTCTCATTTGAAAGGATTTCATGATAAACACACATTAAGGCTTAGAGAAMGTTTTTATGATATATTATCAATCATTGATGAATGAGAGTGGAGGCTTTGGATTGATGCTAAGTGCAGAGGGTAAGGTGTGATTTATTGCCAATAGGACTTTATTGTACTTCTTCCATTGTGATGTAGTGGCTTTTCCATTTCATGGCTTTTAGCTACAGTATAACAACCATCACATCCATGAAGAATTCTGCTCTGTGCTAAATGTGGGTCTCTTGAGTTAAAAAACGAAATAGTGAGACCTCCGTCCTTAGTCTGTGTGCAATGATTATTGTGTGAGTTATGTGACAAAGCTATGCATGCACTAGGCCCGTGAGTAATTTATTGAAACATATTTTGCATGCTAATGCATACACTGGCACAAGGAAAGGAGTCAAAGAGCACCGATGCATGAACTCATGTGTCAACATATACGATAGCCTTCTCCACGTCGACACACAGAGAAAAGTCGCTCACTAGTGTCATTACTGCGTAGTCAAACTTGACCAAAGGTCAAGTGTTAAGAGAGGCTGTAACCACTTTTACATTATCTCACTCCTCCATCCTCTTTCTCTCTTATCTTGGTGTCCTGCATTCAAAAATAGCCGCCATCTTCTCTTTTTCCCCCCTTTGTCTCATCGATTCTGCCAAGACAGGGCAGGGGACAGTGGACTCCCAGGAGGTATGCTGGGTAATAAATCTAATTCCTGTCTGCGTGTGGAGGCTCATGGGAAGGGCCTGGCCCACTTTCACTCAGACAAATATATCCACAATATGGTGGAAAGTGGGTCATAAAAGGGCTATAGACCTGGGTCACTTGCCAAGTCTGCTTGCCAAAAAGTAATATCCCAATTAGGACTCTGTCAACAAGTGTAACTTTTTTGGGGCTAGAGCTATTAGTATTTATTAACATTGTTGTTGTCATTTGGCTGACAGATACAGAGGATAATGCATCCTTAAGGGATGTGTGAAGTTTGCTTCTTGTAAGCTATCAGCTGTTAGAGTTAGCAGCGTCACTCTCATTGGAAAAGCAGCAGAATTCAATCTGCACATTGTTGGAAAGCTCTCAAGTGAGTGCTTGGATCTCTTGTGTCAAACAAAATACTTTTGGCTCGATGTCAAGAAGTTTGCCCACCCCTAACATAACCAGTAGTGGTGCGTGGGTAAAATCACTGTTGAAGGCAAGCCAGGAAAAAAGACATATTACAACCTATGTTGTGATAATTGTGTTGTTTGCTCTATAACCCATTCGTTCATACGCCACAGTGATATACAATAAGGCTGTGAAAACAAAAAGACAACAGTCACACAGTGGCGGAATAAATTCAACTACACATACAGTGGCAAGAAAAAGTATGTGAACCCCTTGGAATTACCTGGATTTCTTCATACATTAGTCATAAAATTTGATCTGATCTTGATCTAAGTCACAACAATGGACAAACACAGTGCGCTTAAACTAATAACACACAACTTATTGTATTTTTCTTGTCTATATTGAATACATAATTTAAACATTCACAGTGTAGATTGGGAAAAGTATGTGAACCCCTAGTCCAATGACTTCRCCAAAAGCTAATTGGAGTCAGGTGTCAGCTAACCTGGAGTTTAATCAATGAGACGAGATTGGAGATGTTGGTTAGAGATGCCCTGCCCTATAAAAAACACTCACAAAATTTGAGTTTGCTATTCACAAGGAGCATTGCCTGATGTGAACCATGCCTCGAACAAAAGAGATCCCAGAAGACTAAGAAGATTAAGAATCGTTGACTTGCATAAAGCTGGAACGGTTTACAAAAATATCTCTAAAAGCCTTGATGTTCATCAYTCCACGGTAAGACAAATGTCTGTAAATGGAGAAAGTTCAGCACTGTTGCTACTCTCCCTAGGAGTGGCCGTCCTGCAAGGATGACTGCAAGAGCACAGCGCAGAATGCTCAATGAGGTTAAGAAGAATCCTAGAGTGTCAGCTAAAGACTTACGGAAATCTCTGGAACATGCTAACATCTCTGTTGACAAGTCTACAATATGTAAAACACTAAATAAGAATGATGTTCATGGGAGGACACCACGGAAGAACCCATTGCAGTCCAAAAAAKKCATTGCTGCACGTCTGAAGTTCACAAAAGAGCACCTGGGTGTTCCACAGTGCTACTGGCAAAATATTCYGTYGACAGATGAAACTAAAGTTGAGTTGTTTGGAAGGAACACACAACACTATGTGTGGAGAAAAAAAGGCACAGCACACAAACATCAACCTCATCCCAACTGTAAAGTATGATAGAGGGAGCGTCATGGTTTGTGACTGCTTTGCTGCCTCAGGGCCTGGACAGAATGCTATCATCGACAGAAAAATGAATTCCCAAGATTATCAAGAAATTTTGCAGGAGAATGTAAGGCTATCTGTCCGCCAATTGAAGCTCAACAGAAGTTGGGTGATGCAACAGGACAACGACTCAAAACACAGAAGTAAATCAACAACGGAATGGCTTCAACAGAAGAAAATGTGCCTTCTGGAGTGGCTCAGTCAGAGTCCTGACCTCAACCCGATTGAGATGCTGTGGCATGACCTCAAGAGAATGGTTCACACCAGACATCACAAGAATATTGCTGAACTGAAACAGTTTTGTAAAGATGAATGGTCCAAAATTCCACCTGACCGTTGTGCAGGTCTGATCCGTAAATACAGAAAATGTTTGGTTGAGGTTATTGCTGCCAAAGGAGGGTCAACCCGTTATTAAATCCAAGGGTTCACATACTTTTRCCACCCTGCACTGTGAATGTTTATACGGTGTGTTCAATAAAGACATGAAAAGTATAATTGTTTGTGRYTTATTAGTTTAAGCAGACTGTGTTTGTCTATTGTTGTGACTTAGATGAAAATCTGTTCACATTTTATGACCAATTTATGCAGAAATCCAGGTAATTCCAAAGGGTTCCCATACCTTTTCTTGACACTGTATGTTCCATCACAAAACCGGAGAACAACATCTGTCCGGTGAAGTCCACAAAGCAAATATTGCATGTAACTAACAGCTATATCACCTGCAGAATGACCAAGCAAGTTATRGTTTGACAGTTTACGAAACTACTGATTTAGAACCACAGAGTTACCGCAAGTCAGCACAAAGASAACAGGAGCACTGTCTCAGATAATCCAGCACCATTTCAACTTAAACATCTAAACATTAAATCAACAAGTCCACWTAAAGTGCATTCGGAAAGTATACAGATCCCTTGACTTTTTCCACATATTGTTACAATACAGCCTTATTCTAAAAATGGATGAAAAAAAAATCCCCCTCAAACTACACACAATACCCCATAAGGACAAAGCAAAAACAGGTTTTTAGAAATGTTTGTAAATAATGTGAGAGTTCAGTGACCAGCCGGAGGAAGACGACACGACAGCACTGTCCTCAGGGAATAGTTACTCAGTGTAATGCCAATTAGTACACAGCTGAGCCCACTAATTGCTTTGTGCCTTCCTCTATATYGGTGTGCCAGGAGAGGAGCTAGGGGAGGATGGGGAGTAGCCGTTTGTTGTTTTGCTTTCCCTTTTTTGGCCACAGCCTTTTGGTCAATGGCTTAGTTTATGTTGATTTGTTTTGTTACGCTGGTTTTTCAGCATTGGACGTTCCCTGTGCTGGAGTTATTTTGTCAGGCAAAAGAAGACCCGTTTTAGTAAACAAACAAAAAAGAAAAGGAACCACAACCACTGCCTCTGCCTCTGGTCTGTTAATTTTATGCCTCCCGCCTGTGTTAGGGTGCTTCGGAAAAGCTGATCCGTCCACAACTGGTGGAGAATGCTGGCACTTTGAGGGAAGACCACAACCTTTCCGGTGGCTGTGATAATTATTTTTATTTGGGAAGCCCACTAACTGCTGATAGGCATGAGCGAGGAATTGCTACGCCAGCTAGAAGCCTGCGCCATCGCCCAGCAGGAGACTTTAGACCTCCTCAGCTCCGAAATAGCAGACCGCCCGTCTCCCAGGGACCGTAGGATGCCCAACGTCAACGCGCTGATTCCACGTCTGATGGAGGATGAAGATGTGGAGGCCTACCTTCTGGCCTTTGAACGAATGGCGCAGAGAGAGAGATGGCCTCAGGATGACTGGGCGGGCCWCCTGGCTCCCCTGCTCACAGGCAAAGCCCAGGCGGCATACCATGACATTGAGGAAGGGGCTGCCGCGAATTACGCACATCTGAACGCYGAGATTCAGTCCCYCTATCAGCTGAACCCCAGAGACCGGGRCCAAAGGTTTCATGACTAGAAGTACGCTGAAGAGGAGTCACCGACGGGCCAACTCTAACCAACTTATCCGTCTGCTAAGGGGGTGGCTATGCCTCACAAAAACCATGGCCGAAATGTTAGAAACCCTGGTCATAGACAAGTGTTTGAGGGAATTACCCATCACCATGCAGAGGATAGTTGGTCAGGCAAATCCAGTTAAAGTTGACCACCTAGTCCAGTGCATTGAGTTATACTTGTTTACTAAAAGCCTTGCTGCCATTAGTAGGGGCGAGAAGACAACTCCAGTGGTATGCCCCATGGATAGCAGGAGGGTAGACAAGGCCAGCACCTATCCCCATATTCAAGCCTTTTAGTAAGGCCACGCCTCAGAGCCACATGCAGTGTTTCAAGTACAACACATACAGTGGGGAGAAGTATTTGATACACTGCCGATTTTGCAGGTTTTCCTATACTTACAAATCATGTAAAGGTCTGTCATTTTTATCATAGGAACACTTCAACTGTGAGAGACAGAATCTAAAACAAAAATCCAGAAAATCACATTGTATGATTTTTAAGTAATTAATTTGCCTTTTATTGCATGACATAAGTATTTGATACATCAGAAAAGCAGAACTTAATATTTGGTACAGAAACCTTTGTTTGCAATTACAGAGATCATACGTTTTCTGTAGTTCTTGACCAGGTTTGCACACACTGCAGCAGGGATTTTGGCCCACTCCTCCATACAGACCTTCTCCAGATCCTTCAGGTTTCGGGGCTGTCGCTGGGTAATACGGACTTTCAGCTCCCTCCAAAGATGTTCTATTGGGTTCAGGTCTGGAGACTGGCTAGGCCACTCCAGGACCTTGAGATGCTTCTTACGGAGCCACTCCTTCGTTGCCCTGGCTGTGTGTTTCGGGTCGTTGTCATGCTGGAAGACCCAGCCACGACCCATCTTCAATGCTCTTACTGAGGGAAGGAGGTTGTTGGCCAAGATCTCGCGATACATGGCCCCATCCATCCTCCCCTCAATACGGTGCAGTCATCCTGTCCCCTTTGCAGAAAAGCATCCCCAAAGAATGATGTTTCCACCTCCATGCTTCACGGTTGGGATGGTGTTCTTGGGATTGTACTCATCCTTCTTCTTCCTCCAAACACGGCGAGTGGAGTTTAGACCAAAAAGCTCTATTTTTGTCTCATCAGACCACATGACCTTCTCCCATTCCTCCTCTGGATCATRCAGATGGTCATTGGCAAACTTCAGAAGGGCCTGGACATGCGCTGGCTTGAGCAGGGGGACCTTGCGTGCGCTGCAGGATTTTAATCCATGACGGCGTAGTGTGTTACTAATGGTTTTCTTTGAGACTGTGGTCCCAGCTCTCTTCAGGTCATTGACCAGGTCCTGCCGTGTAGTTCTGGGCTGATCCCTCAACTTCCTCATGATCAATGATGCCCCTGTCTCTTATACACATCTAGATGTGTATAAGAGACAGGACCGAGGGTGATTGACCGTCATCTTGAACTTCTTCCATTTTCTAATAATTGCGCCAACAGTTGTTGCCTTCTCACCAAGCTGCTTGCCTATTGTCCTGTAGCCCATCCCAGCCTTGTGCAGGTCTACAATTCTATCCCTGATGTCCTTACACAGCTCTCTGGTCTTGGCCATTGTGGAGAGGTTGGAGTCTGTTTGATTGAGTGTGTGGACAGGTGTCTTTTATACAGGTAACGAGTTCAAACAGGTGCAGTTAATACAGGTAATGAGTGGAGAACAGGAGGGCTTCTTAAAGAAAAACTAACAGGTCTGTGAGAGCTGGAATTCTTACTGGTTGGTAGGTGATCAAATACMTATGTCATGCAATAAAATGCAAATTAATTACTTAAAAATCATACAATGTGATTTTCTGGATTCCGTCTCTCACAGTTGAAGTGTACCTATGATAAAAATTACAGACCTCTACATGCTTTGTAAGTAGGAAAACCTGCAAAATCGGCAGTGTATCAAATACTTGTTCTCCCCACTGTATGGTCATATGGCTAGACACTGCCCCAGTGTAGATGTCCCTATGCCCACTGAATCATCAGCCACCCCCCGTGACCAGGTGGAATGTTCCGCGCCACAGGTATGTTGGCATGTGGAGCTGGCCCTGGCTCGGAGTATGCCAGTGCACGTAAGAGTGACGGACTTGGAGGCCTTCCTGGATTCGGGAAGCATGTTGTRTCTGGTACGGGAGGAGGTCTTGGCCAACGCGCCCGCCTCGATTCCATACCCCTGTACTGAAGACCACCCTGATCGTCGGGGGCGAAAGAGTGGCCCAGATAGAGCACGGAGTCCGAACTCTAATCGCCAAGCACTMGCACACTCAGAGCCCACCCGGAGACGAACTCGATGGCGCACACTGCAGGGGAAGGAACGAGATGAAGCTAAGGAGACGTGGCAGGGCAACCGTGATTCCTTGTCAGACCAGGGAGGGACAGGAGACTCCCCCGATGACCGTCTGAGGCACTTGTTCCAGGACTCCACGGAGGAAGACACCTGGAGGGGGTTCGAGAGCGACCCGTGGGAGCCAGATCTAACCAGACCCCCATCCTGTGTCAAGTCAACGAGCTCCAGAGGGAGCAGATATGCCAGGTGTTTCAGGAGTCATCGAGGGAGAGCACCCCAACCAGGAGCGCCCCCTCCCTCGCCKCAACACGCACAACTTAACCCTGTCAGAAGAGCTAATGGGCCAATTCGGACCCGCCCAACACCGGGACCCCGACCTTCGCCAGGCGATGTGGATGTTCGAAGAGGATAGATGGGAGGAGTATTGGCTTGGAAGGTGAGTTAACCACTCCTTATTACGCCATCAAGCGGGGTCTCTTGTACTGGGTGGCCAAACGTAGAGGGGTAGAACAGGAACTGCTAATGGTGCCCCGTTCATACAGAGATGTAGTGTTACACATGGCCCATACACATGTACTAGGGGGCCACCTCGCCAGGGAGAAGACAACAGAATGGTTGCTGGGGTGTTTCTATTGGCCGAGGATTACCCAAGATGTTGCTAAGCATTCAAATCTTGTGACACCTGCTAACGCACTGCTCCCAAGCGAACACACCGTAACCCTCTTATCCCTCTCCCAATTATAGAGGCCCATTGGAGCGTATAGCCATAGACCTGGTGGGACCCCTTCCTTGTTCGGTGCACGGACATGAGTACATCTAGGTGGTGGTGGACTATGCAACGAAGTTCCCAGAGGCTATTCCCCTGAGGTCAATGGCAACGAAAGCCATGACAAAGGWACCCGAGTGGGCCTCCCGGCCAGCATCCTGACCAACCAGGGCACGCCTGTCATGTTCAGACTGATGAAGGAACTGTGTCAGTTATACCGGGTCAAACAAATAAGGACCAGTGTGTACCACCCCCAGACGGATGGGCTGTGTGAACGGCTGAATTAAACCATCAAAAGCATGCTACGCCGGGTGGTGGACCGGGATGGGAGGTCCCTCAGGCATCCACTGGCTTCACGCCTTTCGAGCTGCTCTATGGGAGGCCCTGTCGTGGCAACCTTGACTTGGCTAAGGAGGCCTGGAGGAACCAACCCTGCCAGTACTGTTCCTTCATTGAACACGTCACCTTAATGAAGAACCAAATGGCAGGGATATGGCCGGTGGTGTGGGAACACATGGCCAAAGCACAGGAAACCCAAGCCCGGGCGTACAATAGAACGACACAGCTAGAACAGTTCCGCCCAGGAGATAAGCTACTGTTTCTCATCCCTACACTGGAACACAGGCTCCTGGCTCAGTGGCAGGGCCCATATGTGGTGACCGAGCAAGTCGCCCCAGTCAACTACAGGGTGAGTCAGCCCGGACGACGGAACCCTCAGGAGATAGGCTTTCAACAGGTTGATGTGGTATATGTGGAARGAGAGGCACAGGTGCTCATGGYACTTAAGGCAGACGGAGAGGAAGGTCTTCCAGAAAAGGTGCCTTTAGGCACCACTCTTACGGCTCAGCAGATGCGAGACCTTGAAAAGGTTATCCGCCAGAACCAATGGGTCTTCTCCCCCCTTCCGGGGCAGACCTCCTTGATCCATCATCGCATAGCCACTGATCCGGGGAAGAAGGTCCATCTCCAACCCTACAGGTTACCAGAGACACGCCGGGAGATGGTACGGAAAGAGGGGATGGGGGTCATTGAGCCGTCCACAAGCAAATGGTTTAGCCCTATCATGCTGGTGCCAAAACTCGATGTGTCTATTTGCTTCTGCAATGATTTCAGAGCCCTCAACGCCATCTCCAGCTTAAATGCCTACCCCATGCCGAGGCTTGATGAGCTGATTGAGTGGCTTGGGAAAGCACACTATATATCAACCCTCAACCTCACAAAGGGGTACTGGCAGGTGCCTCTGGCCACTGAAGACCGCCACAAAACCGCGTTTGCCACCCCGGGTGGGCTATTTCAGTACGTCCGCCTCCCCTTCGGCTAGCACGGAGCGGCCGCCACCTTCCAGAGGCTTATGGACATGCTGTTACGTCCTCACCAGGCCTTTGCCGCCGCCTATATTGATGATGTGGTAATACGCTGAGGACTGGGAGGACCACCTCCGCCAGCTGCGCTCTGTGCTGGCCAGCCTGGAGGTGGCCGGCCTGACAGCCAACCAGAAGAAGTGCCGCCTGGGACTGAACGAGGCTGAATACCTCAGCTACACTATCGACAGCGGTCTGATCAAAGCTCAGGTGGAGAAGACCCGGGCCATCCGGGAGTGGCCACGACCCAGGGACAAGAAGGAGGTCCGCTCGTTCCTGAYCCTAATGGGTTACTACAGGCGGTTCATCCCAGGCTATGCCACCATCSCCACCCCACTGTCCAACATGACAAAGAATCAAATCAAATTTATTTACATAGCCCTTCTTAGATCAGCTGTTTCTCAAAGTGCTGCACAGAAACACAGTCTAAAACCCCAAACAGCAAGCAATGCAGGTGRAGAAGCACGGTGGCTAGGAAAAACTCCCTAGAAAGGCCAAAACCTAGGAAGAAACCTAAAGAGGAACCAGGCTACGAGGGGCGGCCAGTCCTCTTCTGGCTGTGCCGGGTGGAGATTATAACAGAACATGGCCAAGATGTTCAAATGTTCATAAATGACCAGCATGGTCAAATAATAATAATCACAGTAGTTGTCAAGGGTGCAATGCCAACAGGTCAGCACCTCTACCGCTCCTGCTGTCTCCAGAGAGTTGAAAACAGCAGTCTGGGACAGGTAGCACGTTCGGTGAACAGGCAGGGTTCCATAGCCGCAGGCAGAGCAGTTGAAACTGGAGCAGCAGCACGGCCAGGTGGACTGGGACAGCAAGGAGTCATCATGCCAGGTAGTCCTGAGGCATGGTCCTAGAGCTCAGGTCCTCAGAGAGAGAGAAAGAAAGAGATAAAGAGAGAATTAGAGAGAGCATACTTAAATTCACACAGGACGCGGATAAGACAGGAGAAATAATCCAGATATAACAAACTGACCCTAGCCGCCCGACACATAAACTACTGCAGCATAAATATTGGAGGCTGAGACAGGAGGGGTCAGGAGACACTGTGCCCCATCCGATTATCCCCGGACAGGCCAAACAGGCAGGATATAACCCACCCACTTTGCCAAAGCACAGCTCCCACACCATTAGAGGGAATCTTCAACCACCAACTTACCATCCTGAGACAGGCCGAGTATAGCCCACAAAGATCTCCGCCACGGCACAACCCAAGGGGGCGCCAACCCAGACAGGAAGACCACGTTAGTGACTCAACACCACTCAAGTGACGCACCCCTCTAGGGACGGCATGGAAGAGCACCAGTAAGCCAGTGACTCAGCCCTGTAATAGGGTTAGAGGCAGAGAATCCCAGTGGAGAAAGGGGAAACGGCCAGGCAGAGAAGCAAGGGCGGTTTCGTTGCTCCAGTGCCTTTCCGTTCACCTTCACACTCCTGGGCCAGACTACACTCAATCATAGGACCTACTGAAGAGATGAGTCTAATAAAGACTTAAAGGTTGAGACCGAGTCTGCGTCTCTCACATGGATAGGCAGAACATTCCATAAAAATTGAGCTCTATAGGAGAAAGCCCTGCCTCCAGCTGTTTGCTTAGAAATTCTAGGACAATTAGGAGCCTGCATTTGTGACCGTAGCGTACGTGTAGTAGTATCAGGACCAATCAGAAAGAAATGTAGGAGCAAGCCCATGTAATGCTTTTGTAGGCAGGTAAAACCTTGAAATCAGTCCTTGCTTAACAGGAGCCAGTGTAGGGAGCTAGCACTGGGTAATATGCTATTTTTGGGGTTCTAGTCAGGATTCTAGCAGCCGTATTTAGCACTAACGGAAGTTTATTTAGTGCTTTATCGGGTAGCTGGAAAGTAAGCGTGCAGTAGTCTAACATAGAAGTAACAAAAACATGTATTCATTTTCTACATAGTTTTTGGACAAACATTTTAAGATTTTTCAAGACATAAATGGAAAAGCTGTCCTTGAAACAGTTCTGATATGTCGTCCAAAGAGAGCTCAGGGCCAGAGTTAACGCCAAGGTCTTCACAGTTTTTGAGACGATGTACAACACATCAAGACTTAATTGTCAGAAATTGCAACAGACGAGTCTTGTTGTCTTTGGTCGGACCATTCGGAACAAGGCATTGCCTGTTGTTGTGAGTATTAAAAAGT
>NC_036858.1:13525502-13540770 GCF_002910315.2 Salvelinus sp. IW2-2015
CTCCAAAAGAATGTGGTGATCGATGGTATCAAAAGCAGCACTAAGGTCTAGGAGCACGAGGACAGATGCAGAGCCTCGGTCTGACGCCATTAAAAGTTAATTTACCACTTTCACAAGTGCAGTCTCAGTGCTATGATGGGGTCTAAAACCAGACCGAAGCATTTCGTATACATTGTTTGTRTTCAGGAAGGCAGTGAGTTGCTGTGCTACAGCTTTTTCTAAAATCTTTGAGAGGAATGGGAGATTTGATATAGGCCMAACGTTTTTTATATTTTCTGGGTCAWGGTTTGGCTTTTTCAAGAGAGGCTTTATTACTGCCACTTTTAGTGAGTTTGGTACACATCCGGTGGATAGAGAGCCGTTTATTATGCTGTTTATTATTATGCCGTTTATTATGTAGGAGGGCCAAGCACAGGAAGCAGCTCTTTCAGTAGTTTAGTTGGAATAGGGTCCAGTATGCAGCTTGAATGTTTAGAGGCCATGATTATTTTCATCATTGTGTCAAGAGATATAGTACTTAAACACTTGAGTGTCTCCCTTGATCCTAAGAAGAGGAACCCGGTGAGGGTGGTATMGACATCGGAAGCTGAGGCGTTCCTCCACCTCA
The DNA here is from genome assembly GCF_002910315.2 of Salvelinus sp. IW2-2015. Classification (NCBI taxonomy): domain Eukaryota; kingdom Metazoa; phylum Chordata; class Actinopteri; order Salmoniformes; family Salmonidae; genus Salvelinus; species Salvelinus sp. IW2-2015. Next base: position 13,526,110 of record NC_036858.1, read on the forward strand.
AAGACACGCTGTGCTCGGAGCCGGTGTTGKGAGCACCAGATTTCCAGCATCCCTTCACTGTACACACCAACGCCTCCAGCACCGGCTGGGGGCTGTTCTGTCCCAAGGGGACGGGCAGAGGGCAGAAGCCGCAAGCTGTCCGACAGGGAGCGGAAGTGCGCAACGATAGACAGGGAGGCACTGGCAATTTAAGTGGGCCCTGGAATATCTGAGGTACTATCTCCTGGGMAGGCAATTCCGGCTGGTCACGGATCATGCGCCCCTCCAGTGGATGGCGGGTAAGCAAGACACGAACAGCCGAATAACAAGATGGTTCCTGTCGCTCCAATTCTTTAATTTCCAGGTGGGGGAGAGCAAACGGCAATGCAGACGCTCTATCCCGTCGAGACCCGGAGGTCTCGTCTGGCGCACGCCCCTCTGGGTCGATCTTGGGGATCTTGGGGTGGGAGACATGTGAGAGTTCAGTGACCAGCCGGAGGAAGACAACATGACAGCACCCTCCTCAGGGGATATTTACTTAGTGTAAAGACATTTAGTACACAGCCGGGACCACTAATTGCTTTGTGTCTTCCTCTATATAGGTGTGCCATTCTACAATGCTGCAGAAATGTTTTGGTACCCTTCCCCAGATCTGTGCCTCGACACAATCCTGTCTCGGAGCGCTACGGACAATTCCTTCGACCTCATAGCTTAGTTTTTCCTCTGACACGGCACTGTCAACTGTGGGACCTTATATAGACAGGTGTGTGTGCCTTTCCAAATCATGTCCACTCAATTGAATTTACCACAAGTTGTAGAAACATCTCAAGGATGATCAGTGGAAACAGGATGCACCTGAGCTCAATATCGAGTATCATAGCAGAGTCTGAATATTTATATAAATTGTGTATTTCCACAAAATAAAAATAAAAACTGTTTTCTCTTTGTCAATATGGGATATTGTGTGTAGATTGATGAGGGAAAACACATATTTAATAKATTTTATAATAAGGTTGTAAGGTAACAAAATGTGGAAAAAGTCAAGGGGTCTGAATACTTTCCGAATGCACTGTATGCTTAGTTTAACACACTGAAAACAAACTTAAAAGATATCAAAAACAATTTAGTCCAATCAATGTTTCTTAAAATCATGTGGCTGTCCATGGTATTGATTTCTGTCTGTGTGTGCGTGCGTGCGGGCACAAGTAAAACAACAAATTTGAGTCACCCTACTTGTAGACTAGTTGAATGCCAATGCCATCCTCTCTTTCATGTTGGAAAAATGGCCTATGGCTCTGTCATACAGTACACTTTTAGTTTTGTTGCCATAGGCTAGAAAGCATCCTTGCGTGGCAGCAATGAACCAGCTAAGTTAGCTAGCTAGCTAGTTAACGTGAGCCTACTAGSCTACATATTGAACTTCAATCGTCTCAGGCCAGTGGCACAACATATTAATTTATGGTTAGATCCAAATCGGCGTCATAATCATTGGCCTGCACAGAGAATCAAGTCCAAATGCCCATCTCCATCCATAGCTTAGGAAAGGGKCGATTTAGCAAGCTAGCTACTGCAGGACATCAACAGAAACAGACACGTTTTTTTCTGAAAATTACGTTTTGCTTAGGATGTCATTTGATTGGTGTGAAGCCATATCCAAACTGGCCTCCCTTGGGCGGCCTTTTGCTGCACCAGGACAACCCACAGATGAGCTGATTGTTATTATAATTTTTTACCAAGGGAGGCCAAATGCTTGCTGGCATCAATCAATCAAATGCTACAGTGGCAACAACTGTCCAGACAGCATCAGATACATGGGCTACACATACTGAGACAGCGATTTGGATCTAACTGTTTCCCTCGCTCGGTTGCTTTCTCTGGTGAGATTCAGCCYCTTACAAATTGAAGGACAATTATGAAAACACAGAGCGAGACGAAAGAGAAATTACTTTACAATGTAAACATTTTCAGAGGGAAAATATTTGGGGAAGCCTTGGCATCCATGAATACACGTCACTGAACATMACCTGTTTCCTCATAATTGTGGTATCCTGTATGGGGAGCAATGAAATCCTAGCTAGTTTTCCTACTTATTCGAAACAGCTATTAGAATGTCCATCTATCACCTGTGGCTTGTCATAATGTTGGATGTAATGGCTTTCTGTGAGTTATGACATATCGTAAGTTTAGAATCCAAACAAGTTTCATAACTAGTGCCGTGAATGCCCAAAACATTTTAAAAAGTCACCCTGCGGGTTGGTTTGGGTGAGAGCTTCTGCCAGTTAAGGAAAATATTCCTGAGAGTCCTGACCTGTGAGTGAATTAGGTGAATATTCAGTCTGTGCCATCACTGCGAATGGCCTAGCGTTTGACTGTGTGAAGTCTGAATGAAACTATCTAATGATGTTTCTGCAGGTGCCCAACTAGTTTTGTAGAATTTGACTCCAAGAAAGGACACATTTAGCCAAAATGTCAACACCGAGGATGAGCCTGAACTTAATGTTATGCATTACATGAACTCACCTACAGTACATCCAACTTATAATTGGAGCCTGTCATTCAGTAGAGCACATAGACCATAAAAAGATAGAACCGAAATGTCAGTATGCTGCTCTTGGTGAATTTGTGGCTGACTCATCATCTTCCTTTCCGCAATTATTTCAAATGCATTATGAAATACCAATTCTGTAAATCATTCTGTTAAGTCAAATGGCGTTCTTTCAGAACATCCGTTTGAGAATTCCGCTTGCTCCCATTTCATTTGCATAAATCATCAGGAAGTGGGYATGAGGAAGCCAACATGTCTCTGGTGACAGAAGATGTYAAAATGTCATTTAAAGGTCCCTAGCCCAGCGTCTATTTATTGCTGCTGGTGTGCTGAAGAAATGGGTCAGGAGTGTATTGAACATYTCGGTCATGTTGCAGATCCTATCTTGAGTCCCTGCAGTCTACGGTCAGTGAGACCTTTGGAAAACCGCCAAGCGTACGACTATGACACGTTTGTCACAGCAGTTCCTTTGCACAACATGCTAAGTGGTCCCTTCTCATTACCTCTCACCATTTACCATCCAGTGGGTGCGCAAATTTACTGAACACAATATTAGTGACATTTTCAAATCTATTGGTCTATTGATCTATACACATATGACACAATAACATTACATCTCATGTGAAGACAAATYTGTTTTTGATAAACATTTTGAGAGTGATGATGGAGCTGTGAGTATACRGGGGGAGACACCAATCCAAATTGGCTTGGTTGGAGGCAATTCTGTCCCAAAAGGTTTTAGCGAKGAACAAATTGTCCAAAACAAACAGGCTAAATCCACCACGCACACARTGTAGCACAGCAGATGCACAAGCTCAAAGATAGTCAGTGTCCACTCTTTACATTCCTGCTTCAGAATCCTCTTTTTTTGTCCACAGAGGCCTAGCCCACTTTAAACAAGGCGTGAATTATGCGAAGGATATGGAGAGAGGGAAGGGGAAAATATATGCCATTTAGCAGACACTTTTATCTAAAGCAACTAACAGTCATGCATGCAACAATTTGACATTTGGGTGCCCCGGGAATCAAACCCACAATCCTGACGGTACAAGTGCCATGCTCTACTAACAGCCATACAGGACCACATAAACCTGCCAAATATCCAAGCTCATGTGTTGAGGTGCTGTTGCTGGTAGGGGGAGAGCGTGGCAGTTGACAGATGAGACAGCACTAAAGATAGGCTTGTGTTTATACACAATGACAGGTACACAGGAAAGCATGACGTCAAACTGTCCACCAATTAAAGATGAGTTTTTTTTCAATGTGTCTTATACTGTGGCACTTGTATCTAGGGGGAATTCACTCCCAATTACTGAAGACATGCTTTAAGCAAAYATTCACCCATTTTGAATGTTATGTAATTTTTGTGCATCTCTGAGCGATGTTCTATCGATTCCCGGGGTCATTTCATGTTTATCTGAGCTGGTCCCCGTTCAGAAATACAGCCGGTATGACGAGTTTTGCATCATATAGAAAAACAATACAATWTTCAAAATGGGTAAATCCTTCCTTTAAGGTCAAGCAGACAAACAGATCTACCACCAGTAGGGATGCATGGGTAAAATCACCAGGGAAGCCAAGCCCCCCACCCCCCAAAAGTCATATTACAACCTATGTGTTGTGAAATTGCGTTGTTTGCTCTATAACCTGTTAGTTCATATGCCTTGACACCGTGAATATACAGGCCTAAGGCCGAGACGACAAGACACACTGGCAGAAGAAATTCAACCACACGTTTGTTTCATTACAAAACCGGAGAGCAACATCTGTCCAGTGAAGTCCACAAAACATATTGCATGGTCAAGCAAGTTCATGTTTGACATTTTTGGACTACTAAACTACTATTGATTTAGAACAACGGAGAGTTACCACAAGTCGCAAAGAAAACAGGAGCTGCCTCCACTATTTCAGCACCATTCACCATTTCAACTTCAACATTTCAACATCATCTAATCACCTATGCTTAGTCTAATACAGTGAAAAGTAAAAGATACCAAAAAACGACTTAGTCCAATCAACGTAAGCTAAATATGATGTGGCTGTCCATGGTACTGATTTGTGTGTGTGTGTGTGTGTGTGTGTGTGTGTGTGTGTGTGTGTGTGTGTGTGTGTGTGTGTGTGTGTGTGTGTGTGTGTGTGTGTGTGTGTGTGTGTGTGTGTGTGTGTGTGTGTGTGTGTGTGTGGTGTGTGTGCATGCAAGTAGAAAAAACATGTTGACTCCCCCTACTTGTAGAGAAACGCCAATGCCATCCTCCTCTTTCATGTTCAAGGGAATGAAATATGAAACACAGAGAGATCAAATTGTTGTATGTTTTTTTATGTACATTTTTTGGGGAAGCCTGGTTTCCCTTGGCATCAATGAACACACGCCACTGTTCCCCACCATTTCTTACAACCAGATAGCTGTTTTTTTAACTTAAACCCTCACTTTTTAACTTTTACATCAGAGTTCACATTACAAGAAAGTTGGCTACAGTCCTTGGTGTAAAGTACTTAAGTAAAAATGTTTGAAAGTACAATGTAAGTCATTTTTGGGAGTATCTGTACTTTACTATTTATATTTGACAACTTTTACTTCACTACATTCCTAATGAAAATAATGTACTTTTTACTCCATACAATTTCCCTGACACCCAAAAGTACTCATTYCATTTTGAATGCTTAGCAGGACAGAAAAATTGTTKAATTCACACACTTATTAAGAGAACATCCKTGGTCATCCCTACTGCCTCTGATCTGGCGGACTCACTAAACAAACATGCTTCGTTTGTAAATTATGTCTGAGTTGGAGTGTGCCCCTGGCTATCCGTAAAATAAAAAACAAGAAAATGGTGCCGTCTGGTTTGCTTAACAAAGAATTTTAAAAGATGTGTACTTTTGATACTTAAGTATATTTAAAACCAAATGCTTTTAGACTTTTACTCAAGTAGAATTTTACTCGGTGACTTTCACTTTCACTTTGASTTGAGTCATTTTCTAGTAAGGTATCTTTACTTTTATTCAAGTATGACAACTTGGGTACTTTTTCCAACACTGGCTACAGTACGATTGCTGTACACCTRGAGGCAAAGTAATGTTGTCCAACCTAATGCATCCCGTCCCTTCTTCCAGAATCAGTTTATGTTTATACCTAATGCAATTCAGCTGTARGACTTCCCTGTGAATCTTTCTTGCTCAAGCAGATTAATTAAAAAAGATCTGGTGACTGGACTGCAACCATTTTTGGGGGGGTTCATACATTTTCGRTACATTCTCAGAGTTGGGATGGGGGAAAATTATGTAAGAAGTTCAATCGAGCATAACGCATCACACCATACTAATAACATTAGGCTTGGAATATTGTTTATAACCGGGTGCTTCTGATAGACCTCTGTACCCTGYCGCTTCAACGTCTAAAAAACAAAAACAATTGCTTCTCTATGCTAAGTAGGTCATTTTCTTGTCCTATGCTAACCACCTCACTGTAGAGAAAGCATTTGGAGCCAGTTTCATGTAACTTGAAAAAGTGTGATAGAGAAACAATCAAATGCTCTCAASTTCTTGTTTTGGCCACACATCATTTCCCCTATGCCGCCCAAGGGAGATGCTTTCCGCTGGCACAAAAATCTACAGACGCAGAGCAGTGTGCTGATACACTACAGTATGCATGAGGACCCTGTACAATTAGCCTGGAAAGCTTCTGTTACCCAAACTGTCTTTTCCCTCTTTCATCCCCATCTCTCTCCCTCTCGCTCTCTCACTCTTTCCATTCACAGCAGAAAATAGCTATTTTTGTCTTCCTCAGTGGCGAGGAGTTCACCAAAAAAAGAGGACAAGAAACCTGCTTTGTGTAGTACAATGAAAGCCATCAGTTTTCCCCATTGAACAACAGTGCAGCTGGTTGACTCTATACTCAGATCAATCTTCACAATGTCTTTCTTTCAAAATGTTTTTTCCCCCCCTGTTCCTCTCTGTTTCTAACCTAAGATGTTTTGACAGCTGAGGAGATATGCCAAGTTCCCTTGGAAGTACATTTTGATTCATAGCGTGGAATGCATTTCGCYTGCTTAATGAGAGGATTTGTAAGCAGATTTGTAGCATGCACACACATACAGTACACACAAAGATACAGTTATTATTCCCTGCCAGATTTTACACCACATTTTGAGTCACCGTTTATGGAAAAATCCTGTTGGATGCGTCTTACATCAACTCAAGCACCTCATGCAATAATTAATGTGTGAGGATAAGCAGGAATCCCGTTACACAGCATCCTCCCCAAATCTCTTAAAATCTACAGCTTCAAACCTTCTCACTCATTGTAAGACACATTCCTTCTTCACCAAGCACACTTCAAAATTGATGTGTGCAAATCATGACATTTCCAGGGGTACAGATCTTGACCTATTTGCTACTACCTACCAGACATACAGTACATTCTGGGTATTTTGTTGGTATTCACCAAACTGAGACCTAGCATRCATGTGTTAGTAGATTTCCATTCCACTCAAGTCTGATTGAGATGATAATGAAATYACTAACGATGTGGATACTTCATTCATCTAATCTCGATGTAGCCCTCTATTGAATTCTTAGAGGACTGATTACATTCATGATTTGGGAACTAAGCATTGAGATCTCCCGCCTCAACTCCTACCAGAGGCTGCCGCAGAAAGATAGAGAGAGGGTCGATAGTAATCCCTCAGTCCAGTGCTCGGTCGACAGACCCCATGATTGGTCAGTGCCTTGGGACCGGGAGTGAAGCTCACTGACTATTATAATGGCCGCCCTGGGCTGCACCTCTAACTAACCGTGTTCTTAAATCTTTAACGTTCTGAGACCAGAGTCTAAGGTAACGTCCCAAATGGCACTCTATTCCCTACATAATGCATTGCTTTTGACAAGAGCCCTATGGGCCCTGGTCAAAAGTAGTGCACRATATAGGGAATAGGGTGCCAATTGGGATGCAGCCTAAGAACAGAGAAAGTCCAGCTGGAAGGTCACTTACTCATAAACATTACCCTTTTCCCCATGTCTCCATATTCAATCAGCGATACTTAATGAGTTATACAAATGTAATCTGTGGCAGACCAGGGGGTTTGGTCAAGACTTTTACACAGATCAGACACGGACAGAGTAGGATTAGCTCGGTTTCAAGGGTGTTTATTTAAATAATAAATCAAAAGAAAAMGATCAATCTGTSTGGACCAACATCGGCACCTGGAAATRGGGCGTTACGAGAATCGGAAGGGAGCACAGTGCTTCCTTCAGGCGCCTGAACACCGCTTCTGTCTCGTCRGTCCATTTCACTGTTTTTGGGAGACGGGCCCTGGTTAGATCGGTGAGGGGGGAAGCTATAGCCGCAAAGTTGGGGATAAACCGGCTACAGTATCTTGCCAGTCCCAGGAAGGACTTGACCTGTGTCTTGGTGCGTGGAACGGGCATTTGTTTTGAACRGTGAACCTTCCTCTCCTGGGGCTTGACYTTCCCCTGTCCGATCAAATACCCCAGGGACTCCACCTCCTCGAACGCTAGTTTGCATTTCTTGGGGTTTGCTGTCAACCCGGCTTGCCTGAGCGCGTCCAGCACCGCCTGGAGGCGTGTCAGGTGRTCTTCCCAACCTTGGCTGTGGATGAWGATATCATCCAAATAGGCCGCTGCGTACTGCTGGTGGGGTCGAAGTACATTGTCCATCTGGTGCTGGAATGTGGGTGGGGCTCCGTGGAGACCGAACGGGAGCACCCGGTGCTGATATAGTCCGCCTGGTGTTGAAAACGCCATCTTCTCCCGGGAGGAGGCTGTCAACGATACCTGCCAATATCCTTTGGTCAGGTCAAGGGTGCTGATGTACAGGGCCTTTCCCAATCGGTCGATGAGTTCGTCCACCCTCAGCATGGGGTAGGCGTCGAACAAGCTGATGTCGTTCACACCCKGGAAATKATTACAGAAGTGCAGGCTACCGTCRGGTTTGGGCACCAACACGATGGGGCTGCACCATGRACTGTGGGACTCATCAACGACCCCCATCCTCAGCATAGCCTCCACTTCKTGCTTCACGGCCTTCCTTCYGGCCTCCGGAATCCGATATGGCCGTTTTCGTACTGTTTCCCCGGGCCGGGTACGGATGTGGTGTTCAATGAGGATCGTGRAGKCCGGCTTTTCGGAGAACACCGCCGTGTTCCGATGGACGAGCTCCCTGAGCGCTTGCTTCTGGGCTAGGTTGAGGTCCTCATTGCTCGGGACCACCACTGGTACCGTTGGCGTCCTGGGTCCATAACACGGCCAAGGCTGTCCTCTCGTGCCACTTCTTCAACAGGTTCACGTGGTAAATCTGTTGGGGTTTCCGTCTCCCCGGCTGCCGTACGCGGTAATTGACGGYTCCCAGCTTCTCTATCACCTCATATGGTCCGTGCCATGTTGCCAGGCACTTACTTTCGGCCGTGGGGATTAATACCAACACCCTGTTTCCCACCTGGAATTCTCGGGGCTGGGRTCCCCGATTGTAGACCTGGGTTTGGGCGCGTTGGGCCTTCTCCATATGTTCCCTTACCACTGGCCATATGGCTGTCATCCGCTCCCCCATCACCTCCACGTGCTCTACCACGRTGCGTAAGGGGGTTGTGGTTGAGCTTCCCACACCTCCTTGGCGAGGTCCAGTAGGCCGCGTGGCCTCCTCCTGTAGAGGAGTTCGAAAGGGGAAAACCCAGTGGAGGACTGGGGTACTTCTCGGATTGAGAACATTAGGTGGGGTAGTATCTGGTCCCAGTTCTTCCCGTKCTGCTCGATGACCTTCCGCAGCATTTGTTTGAGCTTTTTTTTGAACCGCTCGACGAGCCCATCTGTCTGCGGGTGAAAGACGGAGGTCCGGATCTGCTTGATCTGCAGGAGAGCACACAAATCTTTCATTAGGCGGGACATAAACTCAGTACCTTGGTCTGTCAGGATCTCATTCGGGATGCCCACCCGGCTAAAGAGGTGGAACAGTTCCCGGGCGATTCCCTTGGATACCGCCGCCCGTAGGGGAATGGCCTCGGGATACACGGTGGCATAATCTACTATCACCTCAACTCCTCTCGAGATGGGCAATTCCAGGCAATGTGCCCCCAGGCGCCACACTCAAAACACCTCCTTTGGTCTCCATCTACCTGGGGTCGTCGGTGGCGGGTCGGCCCTACCCCAGCCGTCTCTCCATGGGTTTGCGGTCCTTTGGCCCTGCCGACTGTCGGTTCGGGGTACACAGCGGTGGGGCTGTCCTTCCGTCTCCTCGAACGGGTCGCCYACTCGGCCCGGCTCCCACTCAGCATGGCCTGAGTGTTCTGATGCATCTCCACTGCTTCCAGGAGGCCCTGCAAGGTCGGGGGCATGCATAGACTCGTTGCCCTCTTCATGCTGTGGGGTTGCGCCCCTAAGAAGCGATCCAGGACCACTTTGTCGAGGATGGAGAGGGTGGATACGTRGGTTAGGAGCCATGCCCTGGTGACGCGCAGTAGGTTGCTCATCTGGGCTCGGGGAGATGCGTCGGGTACGAACCTCCAGTCGTGGAACAGTTGAACCCAATGGGCCAGGCTGTACCGTAGTGGCTGAGTATCTCCCATTTGAGTCTGTCGTAGTTAGATGCCTGTTCATCGTTCAGGTCCCAATACGCCTTTTGGGAATTCCCAGAGAGGAACAGGGCAAGCAGACTTGCACACTTCGGCCTTGGTCATCCTTCCCGTAGTGCTGTCCGTTCAAACGTACAGAGGTATGTTTCGATGTCATCGTCTTCCGTTAGCTTGATTAAAAACTGGTTGGGATGTGATTCAGGAGACYCTCCTCCTTGCAGCTTCRTGATTTCCTCAACAAGGCGGACATTTTGTAGTCGCTGTTCCTCCAGCGTTCGTTCCTGAACCGCCTGTTTTGCTTGTTGGGCCCGGACGAACTGAGCTATCAACTCGTCCATGCTGATGCTGTGTAAAAGTCAACCCTGATCTGACCACATTATCAGAATGCCCGCATTCTACACCACTTGTGGCAGACCAGGGGTTTTGGTCAAGACGTTTYCACAGATCAGACATGGACAGAGTAGGATTAGCTRGGTTTCAAGGGTGTTTATTTAAATAATAAATCAAAAGGATAYGTCTCCCCTATGAGACCCTCTCCGGGATACCGTCTTCTGGGTTCTGGATCTTGCTGTATCCTGTRGGGCACAAAAACTKAACTCCCTCCTTTTAGCTCGGGKACCGTCTCCAACTAWACAGAAGTCACCTTTCTTCCCCCAGTCCCTCTCCGTGTGTGCTGCCCTTCTGGCAGCTTTAWGYGACTCGTACAGCTGGGGAGCAATCAGCCCTTGATTACCCACCAACCACAATCAGCCCCAATTAGTCRTGGCCGGAGAGCCCGTCGAGACCTGACACGTCCAGCAGAGGGAGCCATRGCCTCGTGAMGTAGACTCCGTCTGCCACCAGGCCTCGACGAGTCTCCCCCTGGTGGCTGACCTGCTGTACGCCACKAATCATAGAAGCRKGGTAGSCCTTTACACTCGTACCCGCATATGGGTTGAAAATGGCACTGATAAGTAACATGCTATAAATGAGAGAGAACGGCGCCGAAGAAGATGGCTGCCYTTTTACGGTCCCGTAACCAATTGTGCTTCCAAACACACTAAAACAGTCGTGAAGAAGGCACGTCAAAGCATATTCCCACTCAGGAGACTGAAAAGACTTGGCATGGGTCCTCAGATCCTCAAAAGGTTCTACAGCTGCACCATCGAGAATCCTGACTGGTTGCATCACTGCCTGGTATGGCAACTGCTCGGCCTCCGACAGCAAGGCATTACAGAGGGTAATGCGTATGGCCCAGTATCTCACTGAGGCCAAGCTTCCTGCCATCCAGGACCTCTGTACCAGGAGGTGTCAGAGGAAGGCACTAAAAATTGTCAAAGACTCCAGGCACCCTATTCATAGACTGTTCTCTCGGCTACCGCACGGCAAGTGGTACCAGAGGGACAAGTCTAGGTCCAAAATGTCCCCCAAGTCATAAGACTCTTGAACAGCTAATCAAAGGGCTACCCCAGACCCCTTATTTTACTCTGCTGCTACTCTCTGTTTACTATCTACGCATAATAGATAACTCTACCTACATGTAGACATTACCTCAATTACCTAGACTAACCGGTGACCCCGCACATTGACTCTGTACCTGTACCCCCTGTATCTAGCCTCACTATTGTTATTTTACTGCTGCTGTTTAAATATTTCTTACTTTAAAAACTATTTTTTTTAACTTAACACGTCTACACCTGTTGTATTCGGCGCATGTGACAAGTAACATTTGATTTGATTTGTTGACGTATGCGCTCATGCTCTAGGCTACACAGCTCTGTATGGGTTTTGACTGACAGCCATTCTGAACTTGAGCACTGCACGCCACAAGAAGTTGTCCCCATCCCTCCCGCTATTGGGCAACTTTTGCAAATGTTTTGTTGTCGGAGTGAAATGCTTTAAATGTATTTTGAAAGATGAGACGTCGAYGATTATAATAAATACCGCGTTGATGTCATACAAGCAAGCCAAACARCTGTGAGTCCAAAATGTGCACTTCACATTTCCAAATCATAAAACTCATGTCATACTGTWTACAGTGTAAACGTTTATTATCTCTATGTTTGATGTACAGTTACAAGATGAWATGGCGTCATACCCTGGGTTGTTCTGAACAAAATGTGTGTCTATTGTGAAAAAAAATTGCTCCATAACACACACCTGAATGCAATCATTAATCCTTTCTATGCGCACCAAAATCACGATAATTTTCTCTGATTTGCCTTCTTGAAAGTCTAACACTATAAGATRGTATTTTATAACGTAGCTAGTAGCTAGAACAAGCGTTCAGATGATGCCCACCTGACCCAGATTGCAATTTTTAARGGCCGTTTTTTGATTGCGTAAACAACAGTAATTGTGGGATGGTTGCGGGTATGCAAGGTTGTGTTCCAAATAAAAACAAAACTACAGGTGTGCTTGCTCTAGTTCCTGAACGGCACAGCTAGGAGAGCTGAAAAAAATCACCTTATAAAGTTAGTTGAAGACTCTTCTTTGAGTCATAAAAGTGCATTGAAATGACTTAAGAACAGTTGCGAAACGTCGTTCAGGGCAGATGGGGCACATATATATACACTGCTCAAAAAAATAAAGGGAACACTAAAATAACACATCCTAGATCTGAATGAATGAAATATTCTTATTAAATACTTTTTTCTTTACATAGTTGAATGTGCTGACAACAAAATCACACAAAAATTATCAATGGAAATCAAATTTATCAACCCATGGAGGTCTGGATTTGAAGTCACACTCAAAATTTGTGAGAAAAAAAAGTGGAAAACCACACTACNTAAAGAGGTGGAACAGTTCCCGGGCGATTCCCTTGGATACCGCCGCCCGTAGGGGAATGGCCTCGGGATACACGGTGGCATAATCTACTATCACCAGGATGTACCGGTGTCTTCGTGCATTTTTTACCAGGGGTCCCACTATGTCCACGGTGATGCGTTCAAAGGGCACCCCGGTAGGGGGACCAGTGAGTTTCGGAAGCATGCTTTTGGGACAGTGAGTTGACACTCCGGGCAGCTGAGTCAGTAGTCTTCCACGGCCCTCCTCATCCCGGGCCAGTGGAACCGGGCGGCGATCCGTTCCTGGGTCTTCTCCATTCCCAGGTGCGCCCTCAACAGGTGGGTGTGGGCCAGCTGAAGAACGGTTCCCACGTACCGTCGGGGCAGCAACAATACCTCTCGAAGATCCCCCTGTAGGCGCAATACCTGATACAAAAGGTTATTCTTGATTTGGAAATGGGGGTAGCTGTCCATCCACCACAATCACTTGGGCTGCGGCGGCTTTCAAGTTCGGATCCTCCCACTGGGAGGTCCCGAATTGTCCTCTCAGTTGGCCCCAGTGGGTGTCTCGACTGGCCCTTCGAAATCGAGGAGGGGGAGGCTGGGCTCCTCCTCCAGTGGTTCCCCAGGGGGGTCGGGTTCCGGCGCCCCCTCCGACTCCGACTCCAGACCCGTAGATACAGGTTGGTCAACCGGTTGCTTCCGGGCCTCACAGGCGATGGGCTGTCCCCGCTCTATTCTTCGGCCGGCTCGTATCTTTTACTTCAGCTCGTGCCCCCATAGGGCCGCGAACAGCGGACAATCCCGTCCCACTAGGAGCAGTACCGGCAACTCTAGTACTGCACCCACCATCATCTGGCAGCTCCCTTGTGGCATCACGATGTTGGTCCATACGGTTGGATACCGCTTTGTGTCACCGTGAACACAGGAAATGGACATCTCCCTACCACGTTCTGTCTCCTGGTTCAGCAGGCTCGTGGTTACGAGCGTAACCATACTTCCGGAGTCTAACAGAGCTTCCGTGTTGATCAATCTTCACCGAGACCATGGGTGCAGTCGATTCGTGTTGCGTCCAACAGGAGGTAACATAGTTCACGACGTGACCCACCTCACCTCTGGGGCTTGCTGATGGCATCAACTCCTCTCGAGATGGGCAATTCCAGGCAATGTGCCCCAAGGCGCCACACTCAAAACACCTCCTTTGGTCTCCATCTACCTGGGGTCGTCGGTGGCGGGTCGGCCCTACCCCAGCCGTCTCTCCATGGGTTTGCAGAGAGAGATAACTTAGCCTACTGTTCTGAATGGGTGGGCACTTGTAGCCTATAGCCTGTTTCGAGAAATGTCATCATTGAATATTGTAAGAGCTTTCATTGTCTGCTTATATGCCCCTTTATTTAGTCCTACGGTTCTGACTTGTGTACAGGGAGAATACTGTAAGAATGGGCCAGTTCTGAATTCTGTCGCTGTAAACATTTCAAAAGCTCTGAACAAATAGTTAGATTGCTACGTCCGTCCTAGCTCACTCATGAATGTCTTAATAGAAATTACAGATTGCCTCTTATCCGCTCGTCGTCTCTATGCTATAGTTTGTACATCTCAATTAGTAAGTAGAAACCACATTTGTTTAAGCAAGTCATCCATATCAGCTATGTTTTTTTAAAAGGCAGGTAAATGAGCTGAATAAACTGTTTCGCTGCACAAAGGCTATGATGATAGCCAGGTGTAGGCAGTGGTAAGATGTGGGACTGCCTGTTGGACATTTATGTAGGCCCTTACAGTTGTGGGCACC